>NC_064292.1:5597464-5651170 GCF_019186545.1 Solanum stenotomum
TATCCCATTAGGGTATGATGACATTATTTTTCTCCTTTCAAGACTGTTTTATTTTGCCTTTTTGGCAACATTCTTGTATTTATTTACATCTTGTGTACATTACCCTATAAAAACCTAGAATTTAGAGTGGGGAATTTGGGCAGGTGGTACAACTGCTAGTAAAAAAAAGGGGAAATGTGTCACGATCTGAATCGTCGTGATTGACACCCACACTAATTCTTCGGTGGGAGAATCACTACTATAACCCAAACCAAGCAACTAAACCAAAACTAAAGTATTTAAGGATATGAAACAAGTTAAAATACTAAGGAAAGAAATAGGGAGTTCCCATAAACTCCAAACAAAAGTCTATCAACTAAACAAATGCGGAAGTAACACCTAGAACCTGAAAGTCAATGTATCAAAACATCTAAAGTTCAACAAGTCTAACAAGATGGGAAACAACCCCAAACTAATGCACTAATAACTAAATAGAAAGTCTAAGTCTGAAATGGTGGACATAGACGAAAGAGAACTCATGACAACCCGGAAGAATTGGCTCGCCCTTGAATTCGAACGATCACTGATCTTCTAAGCGAGGTCTGTCAATAGCCGCTTGAAGATGCCCTGTACTCAACAAAGAAAGAGCAAGTGCAGTATCAGTACACAACCAGTGTACTGGTAAGATCACGCGGCTATCCCACTAAGTGCAACATACATAAATCAATACAATAATATAATCACATGCATATATCGAACATATACAATATCATCAACATTTACGAACAACTTCACATTTCTCAAGATACACAATTATGACAAGTCATTAGTCCTCTTATGGAACCCAAACCCAAACAGTTAGCATACCGAAACGTGGTACCCGAACCAATGTTTATGTAGGAACGTGACAACCGATCCCATATTTATGCTGGAACGTGGCAAACCGATCCAAGTTAGTGTGTCAAAACGCAACACCCGATCCATTCAACAAGCCACAATCACAAAGTACATTCTCATAATCAGACAATCAAGTCATGATTCATGTCATTCATCACTTATATATCCTCATTTACAACAAGTGTGATCAATAATGCAACATCCGCATACATACATGTATCATAATGAAGCAAGACAAGCATACATCACACAATCATAAAATCACAACCATCACCTACCTCGAAACAAGCTTGAAACCCTAAGAAACTTGATCATTCCCTTTCCGGATTCGTTCCACTTGTTCTTGGTCTACAAACAATCATAATAATACAGGAATCAATAAACAAGCACTAAGTACCTGAATTACTAACAATTTTAACAACCCTTGATCATACCCATGATCCCAAGTATCCAAAATATGGTTGTTTCCACCATAGATTCTAGATCAAAACCCTCCTCAATCGATAATTACCCACTAGATTACATTCTACATATTGAAAAATGGATTCGGGGAGTTAAAATCTTATCTTTAGCCTCAAGAATGGTGAAAACTGTCAAGAGTCGCCTGGGATTCGTTCCTTAGCTCTAAAAACAGAAAAGTGCAGAATAAAGACGTTTTGGGATTTATCTATGACTTTAAGTCGCGTCTAATCCGCCACAACGGCACCCACCCCACTAGAGCGGCGCCGCCCTGGCGACCAAAACCACCGCCAAAGTGGCTTGCACAAAACAGTGAGCAAATTAAAGAATTTCAAAACCCCCATTTCACAACACGCCTTCAACCAACGACACTCAGAAATTACCCGTTAATGCTAAGATCAATTCCGGGAGTTCTACTCACCCGAATTCAATTCCGTAAAGTCGTACGGATTCCTTAGCGACTTATCTAACTACTCATGTAATCAAAAACATAATTAGATCACCCAATTGCTACCAGATTTCTCTAGAATTTAAAGACTCCGATTTCGTCCAAATCTGGACTAGGTTGAGAAATTCTAAGTTACGACGAAAAAAATTTCCGACCCAAATTTTTTCCCGTTGGCTTTTCTATAACGACGGAACCCGGTCGTACGGTCAAAAATGCCCTTAAACTATGTGAAAGGAATAAAAAAGCCCTCCATTTATAGTTTGGCTAAGAAATGCCCTTACCGTCAATACTTTGGTACAAAAATGCCCTTAAACAATGTGAAAGGAACAAAAATTCCCTCCTTTTGTAGTTTGGTCCAAAAATGTCCTTGCCATCAATACTTTGGTCCAAAAATGCTCTTATTGTTATTTACTGGGTAAAAAATGCTCATTTTCCAAATAAATGTATTATTATTTTCCAAATAAATATATTTCCAAATAATTATGTCTTTTGGATTTTTTGTTTGTTCTTTTGCTAAAAAACAATTACATTTCCTTGAATATGTAAAACACTCTTTTTTCTACTAGTAATTAGTATTTTAATTTTAATTTGTAGCATGTAACATAGAGATGGGGTGAAGTCGCAGAGATAGAACCTCAGGTTCAAATTCGATTGCATTCAATAATTTTTTATAATCTGTTTATGTTAAAAGAAATTATTATATATGTACACATTAAGTTTAAAAATTGAAGTCGTTGTTCTAAAATTCAAAATTTGTAAAATTAAAATTCTAACTCTATTTCTATCTGCATATTTACTTTGTGTGATTTGATTGTGTAAAACCTTTCTTACCCTAATCTTATATAATTAAGATTTCTCTCTTTGAGTTCATTCTTTTCTTGGTCCATTTCTAGAGTAATTTTATATTTTTATTTATTAATGGTTATGGTACTTAATTATTTTATATCCATTAATGAACAAAACCTTTTTAGGTTTTGTGAGCTATTAATGCTTCTATTCTATCATATCATACCCCTATAATGTATATGCTTAAATAATTATAAACTATTACATCTAATTGAGTAACTCCATTTTTTTTCACATGGTTTGAGGATTGGCTAGTGTAACTTGGTTTATCCTAAAACATCACTCTAACCATTGATTAAAAGATACTATAATCTTTTTTTTTTGTGTGGACCCTACTTGATTAATGGACAGGATTCTTTATGACCACACACCCTCAATGACCACCTTAGACTGTGGTAGGATGGATAAAATACCTTATTTCTTAATCTGAATTTTCGATTCAAATTTGAAAATAAAAAAACAATAATTAGGAATGCTTCCCCTCGAGTATCACGTGACGTGAAATCAAAATAGTTTTTCTCTAAAATAGGTACGAAATATTAAGTAAGAAGTTGAAAAACATCTTCAATTGACCACCAAAAGCTATAGTGGGATAAATAAAATCTCATCAACCTTAATCATATGTCTCGAATTTGAGATATGAGAATGAAAAAAAAATATTCTAAAGGAGTTTTTCCTCCTTTGATTGGCCGTAGCGGCGTGAATTCAAATTAAATAAAAATCTCAAATGAAATATCGAACATCGAACAATTTTTTTTTTGAAAAAAAACCTTCAAGTGGGGTTGGAGGTTTTTTTTTTGGGGGGGGGGGGTGGGGGGATAGGGCATGAAAAGATGGAACAATAGTTGGAAGCACATGAGTTAGTGTTAGCTTTTTTATATTTGTTACTATTGTACTTTATTTATTTATTTTTATATATATACAACAAGACTGTATATTTTTTTTATTTTTTTTGGGGAAATGGGTAAAAGATTCCAATATAAAAGTATGTACACTAGTCAAATATGAATGTGTCCATTGATGTTTTCAATTAACTCCTTTAATTTTATGTACAATTTATTTATCATGTTTATTTTTTAATTAACCTCTTTTATTTTATGTACAATCTTACATTTTAACAGGTTTATATATATTCTACTATAGAATTGTTGACTGATTTTTCTGACAACATAATTTTTTTTTGTGTCTCAAAATAATAATCTCTGTCATATTCTTTTTGGTTGAATTGTTGACTGAATTTGCTGACCACGTTATATTTTTGTGTTTTAAATAACTTGTAAAATCTTCTTTTTAATTCTTTTATACAACATTTTATTTGGTTGCAATTTGTAAATAATTTTATTTAATCACATTAGAAGTTCAGTAATCAGCTCCATATAATAGGTCAGGCAACCATAACAATAATAATAAGTAGACTATATAAATTTCCACTCATCATATTACTCTGGCTATTTTTACTCACCTGAGCTAAACAATATAACAATAATAACATATGTAATGTAATCTGACACGTGAAATCTGGAACGAAAGATGTGTACACAACCTTATTATTTCTACCTTATGAAGATAGATCAATTGTTTTCGATAGACTCTCAGCTCAAGAAATAGATTTTTTAAGACAATTTCACACAATAATATCATCTTAGCATTTACATCTTAGTGACACTTAATGACCTTAGCATGCATATATATTAGTTGGCCCAAGTATTTAGGGCCATAATTATCTCTTAATTTTATCTATTTAAGACATTTAATCATTTTGTAGATAGTTGTGTAATTATAACCTTAGAGTTGATATAATAATGTTTCAAAAACATAGCAACATTCACAATCATCTTCCTAAACTCTAAATTACATTTTTTAATAATATGATAAGAAAATATGTTGAGAGCTTTTAAAAACGATTTTTTTTTTTTTGTTTAAGAGAAAGGACATTTTGTGAAATTCCATATTATGACGCTAATATGTCATAAAGTGATAATGATTTTTTATTTTTAATCTGGTGTTTTATAATCGTTTCAAGCTTGACTAATTTTGAATTCATATTTGGACAAATCTCATTTTAGGAGTAATCATTATCGATCAAAGGTAATTTTATCACAAAAACTCAAATCCGAGACCGCAAATAAAGTTGAGAATACACTATGGTAATTATCCAAATCCACTTTGATTTAGAGATCTAAAGGCTCAACTTCTTATTAAACTTTTATCTCAGTAATAATTGACATATATATTTTTATTTTATTTTAAATTGGAAGTAATTGACAGATCTAAATCTCAAAGGAACTAATGATTATTCCCAAAAAATAACAAAACCCTTGGTTAATATTGACCTTTGTGGAAAGGTATTTCAACTACTCCATAAAGCTATAATGCTTCTTTTTTGGTTGTAATAATTTCAATGTACAAATAAAGTAGGGAAAAAAAACATTTGGAGGTTTTTTTTTTTTTTTTGGATTTTGTTACAACTTATAACCTAAGATAAAGATGAGCCGATAAATACTAGGTGATATATTTTTTCTTATTTGATGATGTCTTGGTGGATAAAGTTATTTTGTAATCGTACTGGTAAAAGATAGGTAGCAAACATTTAATAGTATACTTATATTGCACATAAACTAGTGATGATATCATCGAGATTTATGTATAAAAAAGATCAATCAAATTCTTAAAGACCAATATTCAAGTTCTAGTTGTGACAAAAAAAAATCGAAGACCAAAGGTTCAAGTTCAACTTTACCATCGTTATAAACATAAAAAGATCAACCAAATTATATAATATCTTAGAAGACTAGTGTTCAAATCAAATATTAGATAATTTCTTCTTATATATCTAAACCTTAATGATCAAAATTATCCGATAGATATACTCGTAGGAGACAAGTACGTAGTAGGTATTTAGTAAAATAGCTGATAAAAAAATACGTCTAAGCTAATTCAAATACCACAATAATATTAAAAAGAAAAGACCAAACCAAATTATTACTATATTTGGATACTAATAGTCACAAACATTAGTTTAAAAAATATTAGTTAATCCAAAAATCCTCTAATTCAACCCCCCACCCCCTAAAAAATATATATTAGTGGTTATATTAAAAGATATGACGGAAAGTCGAAAAAAAGTAAAAGAATCAAAGATTACAGGTGTATATTTTTTAGTAGACAAAAAAAGCTTGAGAATCTTGACTATTGTGATATCAAATATTCCCAATTTATTTTATCTTTATATTAAAATCCCTTTTTAGATTTTCCAATCTTAAATTTTATTTAATTTTGTATTGTTCAAAATTTAGGATAATATCAACTTATATAATTGATTTCACACCACAAAAACTATATCTATATATATATATATATATATATATATATATATCATATCATAGGCCTTTCACATCTTAGTACAAGCAATCTTTTCTTATTCCATGGGAATAAACAAGTTAACTATACAAATTTTGGATTAGTCAGTCCATAATTTCGATGGAGAGTATGTGTTTTTAACGACTTACTTGTATCGCTGCATATAATAAGATAGATGAGATTTCTTCGCCTTTAATTGAAGGTGTCGAGTTTGAATTTTAAGAATAAAAAAGTTTCAGAGAGGAATAAGTACTCCCTCTTAAATGAGCCATACGCGGGGCGAATTTAAATTAGTACCAATAAATATTTCACTCTCCCAATCGTAATAGATTATAGTCGTCGCCTTGTATACCAGTGTATATTATAAGCATATAATCAGTATATATATAGTGATTTTACTGTCTATTTTTTTTACAAAATAATTATTAGGGTTAGTTTCTGTTGTGGCTTTGGTGGGTTGACGTGTACTATAAAAAATGCAAGTAAATGAACTATTATTAGTTTATATTCATGCAAAATTACCTATCAACTTCATTGTCCTATAAGAAAATACATGTTTTTTTTCCTTTTTATTCTAACCTTGTCCATTTGTATGAGTGTCACTTGTATTAAATGACAATTGGTATTGGAGTTCGATTAATCCCGATTCACGCATTATAGATCCTATTTTTTGGGTTGGTGTGCTCCCAACAAGATTTTTTTTTTCATTTTCAAGTCTCAAACACGAGATCTCTGGTTAAGAATAAAGGGATCTCAACCACCACACTACAATCCTGGTTGGTTAGCTAGTTATTATCACTTGTTCTATGTACATAAGTAAGCATGGTTTATCACTAAGTATTTTCTTTGAGATTCATTTCAAATATGGGCAATTTTTGTTGTGTGTGGAAAAAGTTTTTCTTTTCCATTTCATTACTAGACATTGAGATCTAATCATTTCACTTTTTTCCACCAAATGTTGGTAGATAGGGTTACACAAGTTTATTAGTTGTTAAAAAGAAATCTTCATATGTGGAAACAGACAAATAATTATTTGCATTACAATTTACTTTCTTTGTCTCATTTCATGCTAAAGACATTTAATTGAACGATAAATTTTAGAATTATAAAAGATTTTTTATAACTCATTATCTCAAACACTGCTAAACATGGAAATTTCAAATAAACGTTTCCATTGGAAATCCATTGAAAATTTGGGATTTCTAACGAAAATTTTGTAGGGATTTTTTTTGGTGGACATTCCGTCAGAATTTCTAATTGTAAAATTATGTTATGAAGGATAAATTGAAAAGTTTAAAATTAAATTATTTCTTTAACTTAAAAATCATAATTCTTTTCAATTGTC
The DNA here is from genome assembly GCF_019186545.1 of Solanum stenotomum. Classification (NCBI taxonomy): domain Eukaryota; kingdom Viridiplantae; phylum Streptophyta; class Magnoliopsida; order Solanales; family Solanaceae; genus Solanum; species Solanum stenotomum. Next base: position 5,604,799 of record NC_064292.1, read on the forward strand.
TAAAAAAAGGTATATCACATCAAATGAGTTTGAATTAAAGAGTAGGTTTAATTTCTTACAAGTAATAGGAAAACCACATGAAACCATCACTATCTCAATTTGTTAAATACTTTGGAAAATCTATATACCATATGGTCCAAGAATTAAAAAAAAAAACAAAAAACTTCATAAACACTTCTCATTGTCCAAACAAACAAATGAAGAATGGAAAATGATGAATGTTTGTCACAATCAAAATTGGTAGGCCATGATCCATTGCATGCCTTAAGACCAAATCATAGCATATATAAAAAGCCCATTTCCTTTTTACATCAATGTCTATATGAAGGAAGATGGAGCACAATCATACTTACATATTTTTTTGCGAGAAAAGACATAAAGACACAATTAAAGTTGTTCGGTATTTGCATAAAGATACCTTAACTTTCAAAGTGTCCTACCACCCCACAAAACTATTTAATATCGTTGTAAATGGGCCATTTGATCTATTCCCTCGTCTAGGTTGTTACCACGCACATGAGGCGCGTCATTAAGTGTTTTCACTGCCTTGGACTAGTTAAAAAGTGCCACGTGTCATTTTCTATCTTTATTATTAATTATTTAATCAATTTATGTCATCTTCCCCAATTTTAAACCCAAACTAGCCATTGATAGCCCTAATTTTTCGATTTCATGATTTTTTCCATAGCAAGATCAAGTGATTTCAAACACCTCTCTCTCTCCTGCTTCTCCCCTTGCAACCGCCTTTGCCTTTCTCTGTTATCTTCTTCACTCCAACAACACTAAACCCCAANTCACAATCAAAATTGGTAGGCCATGATCCATTGCATGCCTTAAGACCAAATCATATCATATATAAAAAGCCCATTTCCTTTTTACATCAATTTCTATATGAAGGAAGATGGAGCACAATCATTCTTACATATTTTTTTGCGAGAAAAGACACAAAGACACAATTAAAGTTGTCCGGTATTTGCATAAAGACACCTTAACTTTCAAAGTGTCCTATCACCCCACAAAACTATTTAATATCGTTGTAAATGGGCCATTTGATCCATTCCCTCGTCTGGGTTGTTACCACGCACATGAGGCGCGTCATTAAGTGTTTTCACTGCCTTGGACTAGTTTAAAAGTGCCACGTGTCATTTTCTCTCTTTATTATTAATTATTTAATCAATTTATGTCATCTTCCCCAATTTTAAACTCAAACTAGCCATTGATAGCCCTAATTTTTCAATTTCATGGTTTTTTCCATAGCAAGATCAAGTAATTTCAAACACCTCTCTCTCTCCCGCTTCTCCCTTGCAACCGCCTTTGCCTTTCTCTGTTATCTTCTTCACTCCAACAACACTAAACCCCAATTAAACAAGAGATTTCAATTCAGTACTGTTGCCCCTACCGACTAGTAGTTGGTGTATGGAATCTGAAAAACAACACATTGCATTCCGTTTCTCTTCTTGAATTTGTGCGACTTGGAGTTTGACTGGATGAGCTCCTTATGCCTTTATTAGGTGAATTCAACCACTTTTGAATTTTGTTCAAAGAACAGGGTCGGGTCGGATTGAATTCTATCATAGGGAGTGAGCAACACGCGCGACTACATAGACGAGGGAATGGGTCAAAATAGCCCATTTACAAAGATATTAAATAGTTCTGTGGGGTGATAGGACACTTTGAAAGTTAAGGTGTCTTTATGCAAATACGGGACAACTTTAATTGTGTCTTTATGTCTTTACTCATTTTTTTGCCTTTTACTTTGTTATGGAATAAATTCCTAGTATTTTAGGTTCGAGTTCTGTGTTTACAATTACTTTTATAAAAAGTGTTTTGAGACTTTTCAGTATAAATTCAAAATTTATCATACTCTACTATATATATCAAACATCGTATGGAAAAACCTGAGTCTCTTAAATTTTATACACTAAAATGGATCACTACTATTTTGACTTTCACCATCATGAATGGTCCAATAATTGATGCCACAATCCCACCAAATAGTGTATTTTTTAATTTTATCTATATATATATTATTAAGTATTTATATGAATTGACTTATAAATAATATTAAAAGTCCATCATGGAGAGGTTTATGAAAACTTCTTTAACAAAATTAATTGATAAGAAAGAGAAATGAATATTCAAAAAGTAGCCAAAAAAGGAAAAAAAAAAACTAAAATGAAGAATTCAAATTTTCAACAGAGTATTCATTGATTGTTGTCAGCAAAGAAAAGACTTGTGTGGAAAAATAAAAAAAATCAAAACTTATTTGTTCTTATTTTTGTGTGTACTCAATTACATGTAGCCCCAATAACTTATGAGATTGAGATGAGACCATTAAATTATAGGATAAGGAACACTATGGATGGCACCAAAAGGGAACATGATTTAGTAACTATTTGCATTTATCTCATTTGTTTCTTTGTTCATCGAGCTTTGTGTGGAAATGAATACATTTATTTACTCTTAATTAGAGGTTTCAGATATGAACGTCGATGAAAATGAAGAAAAAATATAATCAGAAACAATGCTTTCATCTTTTGTTGATTTTATTGTAAGATTAAATACTTTATATACATAATATCAGAATCTTGAACACGATAATCTTACATAGAGATCGTTAGGGGCATATACCTGATACCTGATGAGGAAGACATAATCACGAAGAGAAGCGGAAGCGTTAGTCGTAAATTGATTTCTACCTCCTGGCCCTAACTTTATGTTACCACAACCGTCAACGATGAAATTATTATAGAGAATATGTGGTAACCCTAATGGGTGGAGGGAGAACCAATTTATAGAGGTTATGACTTAATCTGGTACGTCCATCAAGTAACCAATGTACGGACGAGATCTATTCCTTATTAAATATTATTTATGGTATTACTTGGATTACAAGTAAACTTGGGCCATAAGTAAGAATTAATTAATAATAATTCTTACATTTACACGATATAAATCCGAACTAGTGAAATTCTTAAGCGAGTATAGGATAATATTGAGTGATGAATTATTTCTTTGACAAGACAAGGATTTTGCAAATTGGGTTTTATATGTGTGGTATACATAGGTTTATTTATATATATATATATTCACATGTTTAATTGGAGCTAAATTTAGTGCATATCCAAACTGCAACTCAACACTATTGACTTGATTGGAGTTGGTTTCAAATTTGTCTACTCAATTTATCATGTGAGGATTGTGCTTTTGCCTTACTAGTTTGTCCCTTTGTGTGTTGATGGAAACCCTTTGTGGCCGAAAAACCACATTTTAAGGCTTCATCTCATCTTGGAAATAAATAGTGGCAAGATTGATATATAGACTATTATTAGAAATCTCAGGTTCGAACTTTAAATATGAACTTATTTGATACGGAACATTTGAGTTTAGCTGGTAAGAATCATGATTAATCGAGGCTAAATGGGTTCAAATACCGAATAGTTAAAAACAAAAGTAGACAGTTTATTTGAGTTGAAGGAATGAAAAAAACTTCTTATTGCTATAGAGCGTTTTACCTTTTGAGTTAGCCTATCTAGTGAAAACCTCAATTAATTAAGCGAAAAAGTGTAAATATCATAGCGTTAAATAAACGTAGATAGGTTATTAAAGGGTCTGATTTTGTTGGATTTAAGGCTTACTTCCTCTCTGTTTGATTGTAATAATAACGTCAAAAGACAAAAAATTGATGGACAATGTCTCGTTGTTGTCAAATCATTTTTCTTTCATTATTTAATGGTAGACGTGATTTAATTATTCCTATCTATTTCTATCTATTGGTTGAGGTATATAAAGGGCCCCTAACCTAGTTGTTGTTTGGTTCTTCTATGGAAAAAAAAGATATTTACCTTTAATCAAATAAATGTCCAGAAATAGACTGGAAGCTAGATAATGCGTAGACAACGATACACCATCGTTATATCACTAGTCCTTTTTGTTCGGAATAGGTAGAGTGAAAAATTCACTAGGTATAAGATTTCAGTATTATCGATTGTGTCCCTCTCGTCCCCATACACATACACACCAAATATCAAAACCTCTTCACCCACTAAGGTGAACGTACATACAAGTTATTTATATATTTGGATGATGAACTATATTTTTTTGTGTACAATTAATTGTGTTGTAAAATTATACACATACTAATAGAGAAAAAAACTACTACACTCATTCATCAATTATTAATATAATAAATAATAATAATAAAGTGAAAGCATCTTTACATTTTATTGGGCCTCAATTCTCAAGGTCAGATACCGAAAACTTACTGGGCTGATGGTAACTGCTGCAAGAATAGCCCATTGGGCTCAATAAGACCCAAAAGTTACCTACTTATCAACAAGCCCAAAACATTTCAGCATAGATTAAAGTCCAAAGGTTTGACATTTTCATCATTTTGGAAATAAAAGGAAAAGTTACGGAGTTGTTTCTTCTGTGTTCTGGTTCCGTCAGCTGAGGTAGAAAAAGAGATTCGAAGAGGGTTGGTCCAGATCTAACCCATTTGAATTTGAAGGAATCAATTTTTGCAAGCTGACAAAGCTGAGGCGTAATTATCATATCTGCCATGTACTCTAATCTTCCTTGTTCGTATTTAGAATTCCCCTTGATATATATGTTTGCCCTTGAATCTTCCCCTCATGCCTCATTTGCTAATCGTCTATCTGCTAACCCTCCTGTTGTATGTGTGCCTGAACATGTTGTTTTATGTCCATATTGCCCTAAACCATCTGCTTCGGCATATATCAAGCTTCCATTGTAATCTCAAATACACAAACGATAACCACTTACTCCATCCGTATTGCACTTTAATTTATCTTGTTGCGGTTTTATCCACCTCACTGCATGATAGTGCAATCTTGGTCTGTAGTACCTCCACAATTGCGTCCCCCATTTCTTCCGACAACAATTTTCTCTAGTCCCATTCCCCATTATTCACAAACTGTTTTACCTCTATTTCTTCCTCTCCACCCCCCCCCCCCCTGCCTGCTCTTCCGTATAAAACAACTCCCCTTGTTTGGTCCACTTATCAAACCAAAAACTACCTTCTCTATTTTGTTAGGTTCTGTTTTTTCCATCATTTTTTTCTACCCCCTTTTTCCATTGCCATTACTGGCTTACAATATTTATTCCACATAAAAGTGCTCCACAAATTAAAGTGGTTGAAGTTTCACCACAATTTCCCATACAAAGCATTCGATATATCATGTAGTGATCTCAAACCAATCCCACCTTCTTCTATTGGATAGCACATATCCTTCCATGAAACCCAATGCTTTCCTTTTTCTCCTCCCGTCTTGCTCCAGAAAAAACCTGCAAATACTTGATTATTTTCTTTGGTGGGCTCATGGCCGATAATAAATATAAAGGCATTGATTGTAAAATGTTTTTTTATCAGTACCAACTTTCCTCCACATGATAACCATTTATTATTCTTTGAATCTTTTTAACCAACTCCGCAAAATGTGAACATTTCTTTCTTCCATAATATACGGGACAACCTACATATGTAATTCCAGTGAGCTTTCTTAATCTTATTGCAACAATCAGTGGAGTGTTGTCATGAAGCTTTTATTCAGATTTACCAGATATCTTTTCTCAACACCCCCATCATTGATGCTTTTTCTCCCGAGCAAAACAAAATGATATCGTCTGCATACGATAAATGGTTTATTTTTGGACTCCACTTAGGCATGTCGTATTCTTTAAACTCTCCATCGATGTGCAACCTATTAAAACCCCTAGCCAATACCTCCGCAACAATAATAAACAACAAAGGATCCCCTGCTTCAGACCTCTTGACGACTTGAAAAAATCATACGATTGCCCATTCACAAGAATCGAGTACCAACTATTTGAAATAAGTCGCCATATCATATCTATAAGTAATTCTGAGAAGCCGAATTGTCTAAGCACTTTAATCAGGAACACCCATGATACTCTATCATATGCCTTGGTCATATCCAACTAGTAAGATTTTACCAAACATATAAATTCACTTTTCTTGGGTAAATATTAATCATTCATTTTCTATTGGTTAAAAAAAATAGAGTAAATGTCCTTTTACTTCTCTTTAACAAAACCCACAACTTTCCTCTCCTTTTCTCATATTATTTTTATATAAATATTTTTCTAAAATCACTTATAAAATTACATTGAATTTATTATTATTTTGTTATTGTAGTATAACTCACTCTAGCTTAGAAGTGATAATAATTGATAGGCTATATTAATAATTAACATAATGAAAGTAGAGTTTGCATGGTTGAAGACAAATTTGCTTACTAATGTGAAGATAAGCCTTACATTTTATATTAGAAAATCTTTTTATCATGATGTTTGCTAAACTTTAATTATATAATATATAAAAAGAACACCATCTTTTATTTAAAAAAATTACTTGCTGGAACTATGATCTGTCTTCACTTTTTGAAACTTATTGTGGCCATAGCTTATAGCTAGCTAATTCAAAATCTCCATCATTAAACCTTTGATTTCCAAGATAAACCATTTGAATGCTACTAAACGACAAGAATAGTCTATTTGAATAGGGCCCATGCATCACACATAAGGAAGACGCCGAAAGTCTTTTCTTGAAATATTTTTCCTTTTGATTAAGTCTTTCTTGTGCTTCTTTCTTCTGTTATATGACTTATCATTGCATCCCCATTGGGTTGCTGCATTTGTATCTAGGCAATAAATTTGGGTGTTAATTTTTTTGGCTTTTCTTTATATGTTATGAGCCATAGTTGTCCAAGTCTATTGTTTAAGAAAGATATTATTTGTCCAAGAGTATCTCCTTCTATGTTTTCTTTTTCATATTCTTCTCTGAAGTATTTGGCCCAAAAGGCTGGTAATTTTTGATAATATTTTTCAAGATATGGCAGCATTTCTTTACTGCTATCAAATATTTTATAGTAATATTCTTCGAATTCACAAGTGTATTCTTGAATATAACTCATTTTGCAGATTTGCAATTTTTCTAACTGTTCTTTTGCTATTATTCACAATTTTTCTCTGTTGTGGAGTCCATTCCCAGTATGACTTGCCTAGCTAGTGCTTCCTAGCTGACTATACTAAATGAATTTCCGTTGTCCATCCCCAATCTTGCGTATGCCATTCACATACTTTTCTACATCCACGCGCAGGGTTGGAATTGAAAAAGTAATTGAATCAAAGAATCAAATGGGTCTTATTAATCTACAATAATCGATAAGAAAATCACTACCGCTGTCAGCTACATATATAATAGAAAGATCTTTTTTTTATATAACTAATCTGAATTTTCACCACATAGAATTATTATATAAAAAAAATACACCTTATCACGATTTTCTTATTTTCCGGACGTAAATCCAAACTCGAAATCTCTAAAAGTATCCAATGCTTGGCCTCAACATAGTGGAAATTTTAGATGATATTATATATTATATAGTATTGTTTTGGGGCTTGAAAATTCTTGATGTGGATTTGCCAACACCACCTAATCATAGAGAAATAGAAGGTAATCAATTTGGACTATATATAGTGATAGATAGAAGAAATATTTTTTGTTTTCGCATTGATTCAATTAATTCATATTTGCACCCTATACTATCATGCTTTGTACCCAAGGTTCTCTTATTATCCAACTAAACTCGAATCTGAAATCTCTCATTAAGAACCTTTGTAAAATAATTAATTCTTGGCATTAACATAATGGTAAAAAGTTTAGATGATATGATTATATGTTGTTTAGTGATTGAAAATTCTTGATGTGGATATTGCCAACACCATGCAAACCTAATCAAGAATAAAATAGGTTTTATAGACGCTCATGATTCATGAATCAATAATAATTAACAATATCATGTTATCATTAATGGGGTCCAAAGGAGAAGACTACTTCAATAAACTTTCAACAACTTTTCTATCCCTCTTTTTTTTCTTAATGGAAAATCACATGTGTATATGTGTCATTCAAATTCTTAATCATAACTTAATTTAGAAGTAGAACTAATCCTTAAACTAATTAATCCATCTAATCTACAGATAACCCCCCCCCCCACCCCCACCCCGAAGGCCATCAAGTGTCACATTTCTTATATATAATATATTACATGAAATGTCAATAAAAGTTTGGCAGTAGTTGTTAAGATTATGAGAAAGTCACTAGATTAATGGCATTAATGAATGATTAATTTTTATCATTAGTATATGTTATCTGTGTCCCTTTGCAATTTAAATATTTCCTCTGTGTCAAAATACTTAGTCTTATTTTTCATCTACACGTTCTATAAGAAAATATTATAAATTAAGAAGAGTATATGACTTTTTAATCCTTATTTATGTGTATATAATCGATCTTCATGAAATCTTACTCTGTTTATGTATCATAATTAAGATATTTATAATCTTCAAGAATAATTACAAGTAAGAATAAAATAGAAAAAAATAATTAAATTTGTCTTCAATCTCTAAAATGACAAATATTAAAAACGACAAGTATTTTGATAATCGTTAAGTAAAACTTAAATTATATTTCACATCCCATAACATGCTAGTATTGTTTTTATAAAATAGCATGTTGTACATGTTACACTTGTCTCTCTCTCTCTCTCTTTTTTTTTTTACCAAATTTAGTTTTTTCTATGTTTTTTTTTTTAAGTACAAAACATTTACTAGAATTATTTTTTCTTTTACCAAAAGATGAAAATAAATACGACATATTAGACTACAACTAGTGAAATAATTTTATTTTACATTTTTCATAAGTTATTTTTTAAAGAAAATTCCATTTTGTGCCTAGTAAAAATAAATTTATGTAAAATGAAAAATGGATGGAGTATCTTGTTCATAGCCCATAGGATTGTGGTGATTTATGTAGAATAATATTGGAAAAGAATAATAGGCCCCAATTAGGGATGCGTATTCAATATTTTGGTTCGCATTATTCGATTTCAATTTTTAATTTTTTTCAGACCATCTAATTCGAATAAAATAAATTTGGTTTGATTTTCCTCGATTGAGTTTTTTGTTTATTTACCAATTATGTTATATAAGAAAACCTGAATTTGATATAATCAAAGATATTTAAAATTTTGAATGACCAAAAAGACTAATATTATTAAAAAAAGTGAGACGAGGTACTATTAAAATCAAATCACTTGCGTGGATTTCCTTTTGTTGCACAAATTTCTCAAAATACGAGATAAAATTTTAGAATTGTACTTTTGATTTCTTAATTATTAATAAAATTTTGTTTTAGTCCTTATAATATTTTACTAAATACATTTAACTTTTAGTTATACAAAATTTATGTCTTTAATTCTTTTACAAAGAAAATATGTGATTTATAGATATTGTTTGAACTATTTCACTTTTAAATGTGAGGTAACATGTACAAATTAACATAATACACCTACAATGAAAGATATATATAGGTCAATGAGGATGGTATAAGAGTACTAGATAGTCGACCATTGTCTAATTTTTTATTAGTATCTGTTATTTTCTTTGCTTCAAATTTCAATTGTCATATTATTTGTTATTACTATTCTTTTTTAATTGTTTTCAGCATCGCTTCTTCACTATTATATTTGCTTTACATATTTGACTTTTAATATGCTTTACTTGAATCAAGAATCTATTGGAAACAACTTTTCTACTTTCGCAAAATAAAAAATAAGGTTACTTCACTTATGAAATTACACTAAGTATAATATTCTCGTTTAATACCTAATAGTTTATTAACTTGTGAAAATTTACAGTTCAGAAGGATTAAAAATACACATTCAACTAATTAAAGATTATATATATTTAATTAAAATTACAAGGATCAAAATAAGAATTTATTACTATTTGAAGGACTAAAAGTGCTAATTTTCCATTTAGAAAAGCAGCAGATTGGCCCCTACACAAAAATATATCCTGCTGACACGTTGCATTCACTACCGACAATTTAAGCTCTCTTCTCATTGGCTAATCGATTGAACTAATCAACACGCGGGGTCCACTGATTCGTGAATTATTATTTTCATTCTCAAAACTATCGACAATCTTAAAAACACATTTTTATTTGGTTAACTGAACTTAAAAACACTCTCGATCTTGCAACATTAGTAAAATACAACCCTAAATTCTCGACAAGTTTCTCCGATTTTTACTAAAGAGTCTCATGTTCCTACAAAAGTTTGAGATCACTTGCTATGTTATTAGGCAGATCAGGGGTGTATCTAAGTTTAATTAATCAAGTAAAGTAGTATATTTTCAGTATGTTAGCAAGTTTGAGGACAAAATTAATAAATATGTTTCAATAGTCCGAGGATGAAACTATATACTACTCCCTCCGTTTCACAAAGAATGACCTCCTTTCCTTTTTAGTCAGTTTCAAAAAAATGACCTCTTTCCTTTTTTGGTAACATTTTACTTTTTGCTTTCCACGTGGCATGTTTAAGACCACAAGATTAAGGGCAATTTTGTACATTTGACATAATTTTAATTTAGGACCACAAGATTCAAAAGTCTTCTTTAATTTCTTAAACTTCGTGCCAAGTCAAACCAGACCAATCTTTTTGAAACGGAGGGAGTAATAATTTTGAAAAAGATAAATTAAAAGAAAAGGGGAAAAGAACAATAAATGTAGGGACCCAATAGAGTAGAGTGTAGAATCTAGAGATAAGTGGGCCCGCACTGACGATAATGCTTTTGCAAGTTGACAACAGCACAGTGCCCACGTACTTATTTGTGGGTCCGTCTTTTAGTTTTTTTTTTAAAAAATAAAATAAAATTATTATTTGGTAAAAATTTATGAAATATTATGTTCACTAGTGATGTTTTGTAGTGATTAGGGATGTTTACGATTTAGATAAGAATCGATTAGTTAGTGCATGATATTGGTCTTGGTAACTGAAAAACGTGTGATAGTTGACGATAATAATATTGATGATCGTTGACAGTGATGTTAATTGTGATGATAGAGATGATTGGTAATCATCTTGTCAAAATAATACCATCGAAAGATTATGATAAGATGAATAAAGATATTCATGCGCTCTTGATAAATATATCTTGAGTTCAAGCCTTAAAATCGATAAAAAGTAAAAACATATAGTAGTAATAATAGCATTAGATACCAGTCTTCATTCCTAAGAAAAAACATTATTTAGAAGTTTCAATTTTTGCAAGTGAAACTTCGTAACAATATTCTAACGCTTCATCTATATATAGAAGTTGAAACTTCAAAATAATGGTTATCTTTTAATTATAGGAGTTAGAAAAGAAGAAGCCATTTGTGATTTTGTTCACAAAATTTTATAGTTTTTTTTTTCTCTTTTTAGTAGCTTTACGCCATGCGATTTAACTAATTAGAGTCTTATATAAAATGAATATTGAACACTACATTTAAAAATAAAATAGTATCCACCTACCCATGCTTTTACAAGTGAGAAATGTCTCAAAATTAGTTGAAAGGGAGTTACAAATTTTCTACATTTTCAAAGATGTGAGTCTTCTCAACTCCATAGATTACATAAATCCTTTTTTTTTCATTCAATATTTGATACTTACATTAAAATTCGATTAAATTTAAATTTACGCTGAAAAATTAGTTATTTATTGGTGTCCCGCACCATATATATACTTCATATCTACTCCATAAGCCTTTTTTGATTATGGTTTAAAATTACCTTATGGTAAGAGCTTTCTTAGTGATCAAAGGTAAAAATTAAACTCTTTCTCAACATTAATGGTAAAATTAGAAAAAATGTTTAACAAAAAGTAAAATTACTCCATTTAATTTGAATAATAAATTATTTGTATATAATTTAGACAAACATTATTAAAAGTAAAGGTATTAGGAAGGAGTGTGGGGTGGTAGAGATGGGAGAACTTTTGGTGGGATGTAATCACAAGCTCATCTTTTCTACTTTTACTAGAAAAATTATTTTTCTTAATATTTTTTTTTTTGTCTTAGAGAAAATTTTAAAACCTTTAACCATTTTTCGGAAAAAAAATATTTTTATTCCTACCAAACATACTATTATGACTTCATGAATTGGCTAGTTACATCCCGGTTGTTTATTAACTATAATCCATGATATTCTTTTATTTGAACTTAAAACTGATAATATGAACGAGCTCAGACGCAAATAACAAATCAAAAGATTATGTAGATTTTAAAGAAATTTTATAGTGTTAAGAGCTAATTACATCATATCCCTATTCTTTTTCAAATTACAAAAATTCCTTAAATTTGGTGAAATTCGGTTACATCCCAAAACGTCCCGATACATTGTGTTCCAGTTTCTGATACATCTCTCAACATCCTGATACACCGCGTCTCGATTTCAGATCCCGATACATCGCGTAAAGTAACGTCCCGATACATCACGTAAAGTGATGTATTCGAGTGATACGTCGCGTAAAGTAAGAATTTTTGTAATTTTTTAAATGATATTAAATTTTAAAAAATATAATAAAATAATAAGTTTTGTATTTAGATAATTTTTCGAAAGATTATTTGCCCCACATCAAAAATCAATTGCGTGTCAAAACATAGGATGTTATCCAAGCTAATACATCCAAACCCTAGTAAACTTTTTGCATAATAGCCAAAAACTCAATAGTTAAGTGGACCCAAAAATTTGCCTATAAAGTCAAGAGATGAAAGAATATATATATAGATAGGTCCACCAAAGTTTTAGCAATATTATTATTAATCACGTAAGTTGCTTTTGCACGTATCTTATCTCATTATGAAAGTGATGCATTTGCACCATAATTTACACTTAAAAAAGAAAGAGAATTCTAGCAATATGTCCATTGAAAAATCATAATTAGTTCATTATTAATCTCTGAGTTTCGAATTCTAATTAGGTTTGTTACTATTTAGGATCCAAGTACAATTTTATTATTTGTTATTCTTGTGTGAACTTACTTATGTAGGTTGCTGTCAGCCAAACGTATAACTAGCATGTTCATAATATATGACTAGTGATGATTTATATAACATATTTAAGATTGAGACATACTTTTTCTCTATTGTGTTTTCATTAATTATTTATTATTTCCATAAACTTTGTATCAAATCAAATTACGTCACCTTAATTAAAAAAGGAAAAAGAATAGTGAAAAGACCCATGTTGACAAAAACTAGTGATAGAAATTCCAAAAGACAATATAAAAAGGAAGAAAAGAAAGAGGTACGAGGTGAAAGTGAAAGGAAAGAAAGAAAAATTAAAGAAGAAAAAAATAAAATTAAAGTTCTTGTGTCCATTATGGCCATCTAAAATGAAAAATGTTATGCTTTTATGTTACATAAATAAAAGAAATTAGTTGTTAAATGATCCTTTTCAATCAAAATCCTTTTTTATTTTTATTTGGAAATAGTAATTAACAAACTAATAGTATATAAGTAAATTATGAAAAAGTTGTTCAATTAAAAATAATTGTGATGTTGATGTTGAATTTAATTAATTAAGAGATGGAACACTTGTTATCACAAAACTTTGAGTTAATTAAAGGATGGAACACTTGGCATCCAAATTTATCAGGGATGTAAAGCGGGTATTATATAGTATCAAACATCGGGTGAGAAAAAATAATTCATATCATCATTTATTTTGAAGATTAAAGATAAATTTAAAATCTAAAATTTATGGATTCAAAATTTAGGTTTTAAACACTGAACCAACTGTACTTTTAAATGATGGATTCAAATCTATTTTCTCTGTCTCTAATTACTTGTCCATTTTTGAATTGACACACCTATTAAGAAAACAATGATTGACATAGGAGTTTACCATTTACCCCCATTAATTATGAAGTGGATGAATTAAAAATTAAAGATTTTCAAGAAGTTCTACTTTTTCAAAATTAATTAATTGAGGATATAATAGGTAAAAAAAAAAATCCTTTCTTGATTTGTCAAAGTGAACAAATAAAAAAAAAAATTGGATAGATAATTAGGGACACAAGGAGTATTACATATTACAATTTTAATAAATTTTCACATACACAAATTTATTCATGTTAAAATTGTTTGAGATGTTCATCTTTGTTTTATGTTATAAAATAATAATACATGTCTTTCCTTTCTTTGGAAAGTCTACTTGTCATAAAACCTATAAGGAATTAGCAATAATACATACAAACATACACACATATGACATATATATGTAGCATCAACCCTTTTCCTTTCAATTGAGTTGATGCCTCTTAAATTTGACTCTTGATTTTTGTTGGCCAAGAAGTTGCAATACCTTCTAGTGACACCCTACCCACCCACACTCTATGAAGGGGATGCCCAAAATAATTATTTTTTGAATATAGTAATGTTAGTATTAATTTGCTACCTTATATCAATACGAATATCGGATAATTATGTTCATTAAAGGCTGTTGAATAGATAATAAAGTAAATAAAAATGTGTTTTCTGATTCTCTCAAACAAATAACAATCCATGTATGCATGTTGATCATGAGATCGTTCACACACTTCGATATAATAATAGAACAAATAAATATCTTAGGTTCAAATCTCATTATCACCCAACAAAATATACCTAGTGTGTATCAAAAGATTTTCACATATATACTTGGATCATAAAAAAGAATCAGGTTCGTAATAAGTAAAAGCGTGTTAAAGAGATAACAAAGTAAATAAGGTATGCTAGCTCACTCTTTACAAACTAAAACTTTTAGACGAGAGATAATTAATATATATATATATAATTCAGCAAAAACTTACATAAATAAGAAGAAATCTCATGGGGCATTCTTTTTGTCTATATTGAGAATTAATCCCTAATCTCTAATAGATTTTCACCAATTTAGTTGGGCACATGATCCTTAATAGCAAAATGGAGATTAAATTACTCTTAAAAGAATAAATGCATGTTTAATAAATACACTATTTGTATAAATAATTATTTATACTATCAAATTATTATTATAAAAAAGGTTTAGGATTTTGGGTACAATATTTGAAACAATTAAAAGTATGATGATAATCAAGGTTTTTTTTGGTTTCTCACTCGATATTCGGATTCTATATTAGAGTCTTGACTAAATTCATATTGCACACTACATAACCCATTCAGAGGTGATGCTCCCAACAAAATTTTCTCCATATTCAAAACTCGAACACGAAACATCTGATTAAAAGTGAAACAATTCCACCACAGCACCACATCTCTATAAAAAAGAAGAAGAAGCTGACACATACTTACAAAATGCTGTTCATGAAAAAAAGCAAAAAAAAAAGAAGAGAGAGAACTAATAATTCAAATTATTCTTCTCAATAAAATAATCAATTCTATGAAAGATGATTCTTGGATCTCAGAAAAGGAGTAACTAACTAACTGTCCCATTAATTTTATAGAGTAATTTCCCTATCAAGCACATGAGTTATGAAGTATATTTTTGGTCCTTGATTTTATATGTACTTCAAGAATGTCACTTATTATATACTATTTATAGAGTATATAATAAAATCCAATAATTTAACTTTCTTGGAGTTGGAGGATAGGGATGGAGGGACACTTTTTTTTCATGTTGAACTTGTCATATGGTCCATGACCTAGGTACTTATCGGGAGAAAGGGTTTTCATTCGAATTTTTTTAATCGAAAAAGAATATTGTATATGATTTTTTTTATATATATATATATACATTAGATGAAGATAATGTTCTCTTAAGTGAAAATCTTGCTTTTATCATTAGTTAGTACTTACAATTCTTCCTGTCTTATTTTATATGATATTTTTTAAAATTTAGTTTACCCCCAAAATAAATGATATGTTTTTATATATTTAACTAATTCAATTTTAAACTTCTTTGAATCTCAATCTAATTGCCTCATTTTTGAGAAGGAGTTCGATTTCAAACCCAGATTCGATCCACCCCAAGGAAAAGAGAAAAGAAAAACAAATCAACTAGGAACCCCACCCCACCCCCACTCCCCACCATCGGAAAAAGGGTCATAAGTAGAAATAAAGAACAATTGAGGGACTTCTAGCAACTAATATAATCAATTATGTATTATATATGGACCCAACAAATTGGTGGAAAAAGACGTTTCCTCATTTTTCATATATCTATGGCCTACTTCCTTTAAGTTAATGTTTTTTTTCTTCATCTAATTTTAAGTCGAGTATTTATTTTGAGACTTTGATTAATTTAAACTGATGTTTTTAGAAAAACTTATTAAAAGTGAAAGTCTAACTTATTGAGAATTTTTTTATTTATATGATTCAAATTTATAACCTCTAAATAAAGATGAAAAATCTTAATCATTTCATCATTACTCGTAATTATTTTCTTCTTGTTAGTGTTCACCGTACGCTCTCTTTCTCTCTAAAGATATTTTTGAAAAAAAATATCTAAATTATGCCAGCATCAAATCATTTTATAATAGTGAAATTAAGATTGGGTCTATTTATTTTTTCCATCACACGTATGTACCTAACACCAAATAAAATTATTAAAAAAAATATCCAAAGAACAAGAACCCCGCACCCCCACCTTCGCCGCCACCCCACCCCTTTACTATCGAGTTTAACTAATATTTATTAGTATAAAAAAATATATTTATCTGTCATAACAAGTAAAATATCTTATTTTTAAAATTGAAAGTTTACATTTTTATGAAGGGTTAAAACATGTAACATCATTTAGGTAACTTGATATAATATAAAAAATTATTTACATTATATATAAATTAAATTCATGATTACTAAAAGAATTCAATCATCAGGTCATCTTTATCTATGAAATGTTTTATTTGTGAAATTACGAATCTCACATTTAAAAAAGTTTATCTATAAATATGTTTTTAAATAACCTTCCTGATAATGTAAAAAATATTTATACTAACGATTCTTACTGAATTTTTTTTTACTGTGTTTTTGAGGGGTGGGGTGAGGGTGGGAGTGGGGGTGGGCGTAAGGAGGATATGTTGGGACGCTTACACTAAATAAACATGTCTTCTTTATTCATATTCCCCTTTATGTGTTGTGGAGTTTTAAGAAAATCTCTCACTTTCTCTTTCTCCCAATTATAATAAGAAAACTTTCTTTCCTCCTTGTTTTTATTTTTTAAAAAATATTTCAGTTTAGTATATGGTTGAAGATATTTGATATTGCCTTCATATATGTCACTTATGTAAGTACAATTTTTCTCCATATATATCAAAATCAAGATTTTCATATTTGAGTGATTAATTAATTGTATATAACCCATCATATATTATTTTAATTTTCTTTGTTAAAAATGTTTGCTATCTTTAGGGTATTGCATGGATTTATTATAATTTTTTTCTATCTTACTTTCTAATTTCAGGTTCCATCATCAGCCAAGTGCTAGAAGTCACTTTCTTTAACAAGATTTTCTTAAAAAATATTTAAAAACTTGAACTCCAAAAAAAAAAAAAAGGAGTGTAATTTTCTTGATTGGTTGTGAAATTTATGGCTATGTACTATCAAGGAGGCTCAGAAATCCAAGCTGATGGTCTGCAGACACTTTATTTGATGAACCCTAATTATATAGGCTATACTGACACACATCATCATCATCAGCACCAACAACAATCAGCCAACATGTTTTTCTTGAATTCCGTGGCGGCGGGGAATTTTCCCCACGTGTCCCTCCCTTTGCAAGCACATGCGCAGGGGCACTTGGTTGGAGTGCCCCTGCCAGCTGGTTTTCAAGATCCTAACCGCCCTTCCATTCAGGAAATTCCGACCTCTCATCATGGCCTTTTATCGCGATTGTGGACTTCTGGTGACCAAAATACCCCTAGAGGTGGTGGAGGAGGAGAAGGAAATGGAAGTCAATCACATATACCGTCTTCCACGGTGGTTTCTCCCAACTCAGGTAGTGGGGGAGGCACCACCACGGACTTTGCTTCCCAATTAGGGTTCCAAAGACCGGGGTTGGTGTCACCAACACAGGCGCACCATCAAGGTCTTTCTCTAAGCCTTTCTCCACAACAACAAATGAATTTCAGGTCTAGTCTTCCACTAGACCACCGCGATATTTCAACAACAAATCATCAAGTTGGAATACTATCATCATCACCATTACCATCACCAGGAACAAATACCAATCATACTCGAGGATTAGGGGCATCATCGTCTTTTTCAATTTCTAATGGGATGATATTGGGTTCTAAGTACCTAAAAGTTGCACAAGATCTTCTTGATGAAGTTGTTAATGTTGGAAAAAACATCAAATTATCAGAGGTTGGTGCAAAGGAGAAACACAAATTGGACAATGAATTAATATCTTTGGTTAGTGATGATGTTGAAAGTAGCAGCCAAAAAAATATTGTTGTTGAACTTACTACAGCTCAAAGACAAGAACTTCAAATGAAGAAAGCCAAGCTTGTTAGCATGCTTGATGAGGTATATATACTTCTAATTATTCATATATTAATTAATTAATCATATATATATTAATCAAATTATTCATATATTTATATCAAGTTTCTTGATTTGGAGTTTGATCATTTAGGCAAATTTCACTACTATATATAAAACACACAATTCTAACGGATGTTTGGTCAGTAAGAAATTCTCAATTTTCAATCAAACATCTATTAGAATTTCACGTTTTTTAGTAGTGAAATTAATTAAATAATCTAAAAATTGTTCAATCGAATTTACAACAAAACGTCCATTGAAATTTTACTTTCTTTTCAATAGTGAAATCAATTAAATGGGATTGACTATCCAATTAATAGTTATTATCTTATCTTCTTCTAGATTTTAATATTTTTTCAATATAAAGAGTAATTTTAATTATGAGATAATAAACTATTGATAAATTATGACAATCTGAAAAATCAACTCCTATTAAATGATTCAAAAAGTGTACAAATTTGTATATCTTAATGTTAATTTCTTTGTTTTATTTATTTGTTTAGTTACTTTTTTTACCTTCTTGGGGAGGGGGAGGGTTCAAGTTGCTGTTGATTCATATATACTAGCAATAATTATTGATTTATTTCAAAGGTACAATTTTGTTCATCATAAAACTATAAGCTAGACAATATATGTGGTTCTAATTTTTTTTCTATTGGGGGTCCAACTAAAGTTAAAGGTAATACACCTAATATGTCTTGTTGAGTTGACAAAAAATCAAAGGCACGTGGTCTTATTCAATCACTTAATTAGAACCTTTCAAATTTGGAAATATTCTTACCTTTCTTTTGAGATAATCACATAGGAAAAAACTTTTGGAATAATTTATATTTTTGATATTCCTATTTGATATCTGTTTTGAAGCTTAACTAATATAAATATTCGTCAGAAAGTTATCTCACTTTAGGAGGTTAAAATGCTTTTTAGTAAAAGTGACTTCATATTCAGGACTCGAATAATATTACTTGATGATCATTTGGACACAATTGATCAATTGGGAAATAATGAAATATTATTTTGCAAATCAAGTTTTATTTTATAATTTCATTAGTTATTTCGACTTGAACTTGAAATAAAGAATTTGAAGTTTGAAAAATCGATTTAAAGAGTATTTTTTTCCACTCTAAGAACTTCAAACAATTTCAACTTCAACTTCATATAATCATATATTTTTTTTCAACTTCAATTAGATACCATCGAGACATGATCAATACCAGTCTACTTATTTTTATTTTATTGTTTGTATTTTTTTTGAATTTTTTATAGGTGGATCAAAGGTATAGACAATACCATCACCAAATGCAAATGATTGCAACATCATTTGAGCAAACAACAGGGATTGGATCATCAAAATCATACACACAACTTGCTTTGCACACAATTTCAAAGCAATTTAGATGTTTAAAAGATGCAATTTCTGGGCAAATAAAGGACACAAGTAAAACTTTAGGGGAAGAAGAGAACATTGGAGGCAAAATTGAAGGATCAAAGTTGAAATTTGTGGATCATCATTTACGCCAACAACGTGCACTACAACAATTAGGGATGATGCAAACCAATGCATGGAGGCCACAAAGAGGTTTACCCGAAAGAGCGGTTTCGGTTCTCCGCGCTTGGCTTTTCGAGCATTTTCTTCATCCGTAAGTATTTGTTGAAGACGTAATTAAGTAAATTAATATACATGTCTTTTAATAGTTTAAGATTTTAAACAAAACAATCACAACATCCTACATGTTTCACCGCTTGTTCTCCTTATTAGGAAAAATAACCAATTGTTCTAGAGTATATGAGAAAGAATCAGACACGCAATCTAGCATTTGAAGTGGCAAATACAAGACTAATTAAGTAAATACAAATAATTTTTTTAAAAATAACAATTTAAACTTTTAAATGAGATAGATTTAATTAACACCTTATATTACCTATAAGAAATGAACTTCAATCTCTATTTTTTTTTAAAAAAAAACAATTTTATACACCATTTAGAAACCTTTATAAAGAAATTAAATTAAATCACTCGTACCATTTCTTTTAAATTTCAATAAATAAATTATATATTTCTTGTCTTGCAGGTATCCCAAAGATTCAGATAAAATCATGCTTGCTAAGCAAACAGGGCTAACAAGGAGCCAGGTTCTTGAAAAATTCATCATCTCAATTTATATGACGCATTTTTTTAACATATCTAAAAAAGACGTTTTATTTCTTAGTTAGAAATAATAAAACTTTAAAATTCTCAACAATCATAGTACCTCTCTATATAACTGTAACATCTTATTATAACAACCAATTTTTTGAATATGCCATAAAAAAAACATTATATTTTCAATTTAGGAACAATATAACTTTAAAATTCTCAACAGTCATAGTACCTCTCTATATAACAGTACGTAACAACATCTTGTTATAACAAACTAAGTTTTTTTTTAAACCAACTTTCACTATAACAAAAAATAACTTTTAGCGGCAATAAAATATGCATATTAATAAAGAATACTAAAGCTTTTATCGGCATTAGTTAATTTCATTGGATCCATTATCGCTATAGACTGTAGATATATTTACAAAAAGTATTAATTACCACTAAAAACACATATGTAGTGACAATTATGCTATTGCTATTAATTAATTAATTAATTAATTAATGTTATAAATATAATTTTTAATGTAGTGTTTCATGTTATGTTAAAGTCATGTAGTATATGTTCTCTACGAACAATATTTCACTATATCAGACAAAAAATATCTAGAATAAACAATGATGTTATAGAAAGATTTGGCAGCAAGTCACACAAATATGTACTTAAGAGTACTTATTTTAGACTATAAGTTTTAAAAGTCGATCGTCTATTCTTTCTTAAAATATTTTTGAAAATGCAGGTATCAAATTGGTTTATAAATGCTAGAGTTAGACTATGGAAGCCAATGGTAGAAGAAATGTACATGGAAGAAGTGAAGAAAAACAATCAAGAACAAAATATTGAGCCTAATAACAATGAAATTGTTGGTTCAAAATCAAGTGTTCCACAAGAGAAATTACCAATTAGTAGCAATATTATTCATAATGCTTCTCCAAATGATATTTCTACTTCCACCATTTCAACATCTCCGACGGGTGGCGGAGGTTCGATTCCGGCTCAGACGGTTGCAGGTTAGTTGGAATATATAAGAAAGTCACTTTAAAAGTTGTCGTTGTTTGACCTATAATAGGTTTTGAGTCGTGGAAGGCATCACTAATTTGCATAAAGGTAGGTTGTCCCCTTGGGGTATGGTCTTTTCATGGAGTAACGGTAGAGTTGTTTCCACTGACCTATATAAGTTACAGGTTCGAGTTGTGGAATTGGTTGCGTTGTTGATGCTCATGTCGGGGTAGACTGTCTACAACACACACCTTGAGATACAACCTTTTATTGTACCCTACATGAATGTGAAATACTTCACGCACCAAACTGCCTAATAACTCTTAGAAAAGAACACACTTGACTCACACATCTATATAGCTACGTAGTACCTCAATTGATAAATAATCTAGGATGATTAGATGGCTACACATATCAAACATATAATAGGTTCAAGTCGTAGAAGGCGTCACTAATTTGCATCAAGGTAGGTTGTCCCCTTGGGGTATGATTCTTTCATGGACCATGTAGACACTCTTGAAGTTGAGTATTGAAGTAACAGTAAAGTCATCTCCACGTGACCTATATAAGTCACAACTTCGAGTTGTGGAGTTGGCTGAGCTCTCATTAGGATAGACTGTCTACATCACACTCCTTGAAATGCAACCTTTTTTCGAACCTTACGTGAATGTGAGACTACACTCTTGACTAACATCTATATAACTAATATACCTCAATTAATAAACAATCTAGGATAATTAGATGGTCACACACTCTAAACACCTAGGTTAGATCAAAAGACAATAAAACTAGGTAGAGTACTTTTTTATTTATTGTAACAAGTGTTACTTATCAAAGTGTGACTCTATATTGTTTAACTAATTAACATGTTTAATTTGTCTAAACAGGTTTCTCCTTCATTAGGTCATTAAACAGGGAGAACATTGATGATCAAAGGAACAACAAAAAGGCAAGAAATGAGATGCAAAATTGTTCAACTAGTACTATTCTCTCAATGGAAAGAGAAATCATTAATAAAGTTGTCCAAGATGAGACAATCAAAAGCGAAAAGTTCAACAACACACAAACAAGAGAATGTTATTCTCTAATGACTCCAAATTACACAATGGATGATCAATTTGGAACAAGGTTCAACAATCAAAATCATGAACAATTGGCAACAACAACAACAACTTTTCATCAAGGAAATGGTCATGTTTCTCTTACTCTAGGGCTTCCACCAAATTCTGAAAACCAACACAATTACATTGGATTGGAAAATCATTACAATCAACCTACACATCATCCAAATATTAGCTATGAAAACATTGATTTTCATAGTGGAAAGCGATACGCCACTCAACTATTACAAGATTTTGTTTCTTGATGATATATATAATTTGCAGGTAAATCAGCTTGAAATTACATCATGAAAGGCCTTGAATAAAAGAAGGGGAGTTGAGATCTAGTGATCATATAAATATGTATAGGTAGAAAGTTTAGTTATTATATATAGGTTATACTTCTAGTTTCTTAAATGGAGATACAACTTTTGTTGTTATTTTTGTATTGAGATAACTAGCTAGCTTGGATTATTTATAGTTGTTGCATGCAACCAAAGAAGAAGAAAAAATAATCTATATATGCAAACTATAGTATGTTGTAAATTTTGTGCTTCTTTTTGTTTCAATTTGCATATATGTAAACCAGGTGATTGCATATATCTTCTCTGATTATCTCCCAACAAGTTCAAAAGAATTGTCCCGAAAATTGCATATACACTATCCTCTGCAGACTCGACTTGTGTGATTACAATAGTTATGTTGTTGTTGGGGTTGCTTTATTTTTTGGTCATGTAAAATGGGGTTTGATGAAGTTGTTATTTTACATTTCTCTTGTTTGATTTTTTTTTTCAAGCTATGGAATTACACCTACTTACCCATTTTACTTGAGTTTATATTTGATCACAATGGTCTTGTTGAGTTTAGCATTTTTTTTAGCGGATGCAAAAATTCTAGATGATTAATTTTTTCCATCAGTCCAAGCCTTACTATACAGAGCTACATGGAGCATATAACGGATGCAAAATATGTGCAGAAATGACAATTAGTCGAGATGTGCACAAGTTGTCTCAGATGCAACTGTTATTAGTTGTAAGAACAATAAATAAGGGTTGTTTTGTTATGAAGGGAACACCTTCCTTCTTGTTCAGTAACAAAAAAATTGAGACAAATTATCGCTAAATATGTGTCGGAACTTTTAAAAGTAATGCATTTTTTCAGGATTCATGAACATGGGCGCGGTGACATTTTCGAGGAGTCTGAACAACATAACTTATCATCATTCATCCCTGTTGGACTGGGATGAATATATGTTATGCCAAATTTGGATTAATTTGTTTCTGGCTTCCATATGCTCATATTCAAAGTTCACTAATCATGATTATGTGTTAAAATAGATGTGCAAACACATGTTAATTAATGCATATTGGAAAAATTATATAATTAGACATACTTCACTATCATATATACTGTTATCACGTGTACTTTTAAAATATTATGTATCTTACCACGGATTAAGAGTTTTGTATCATATATTAAAGAAAATACACTTAGATACATGTGATTCACATGTATCTGAGATACCAGATACATGGGAGAATGGCGAGCGAGATGGGAGAGATGTGAGGGCGGCAAGCGAGATTTGTTATGTATTTCAGATATATGGAATCTGATTGTACAATGTATTCAGAACAAATTACACCTAATTTTGACTCCATGCTTTTGAGATGCATGTATCCGAACGTATCTGGAGGCACCAAAATCTAGTAAGATGCATAATATTGTGAACTAAAGTATATCTAAGTAATTGACTCCTGAACTAATGAGATTTATGTAAGTTTTCCTAATACTTATTTAGTGCAAAATTTGAGTGTGAATAAATTTTTACTAACTAGTCTTAATTACGACCCTTAATAATCATCGAACTTGGCTTAAACCATGTCAATTATTAGCTTCATTTTTACACAAATATATCAAAGTTGCTCATAAATTATTTTGATCAGCTTATATGCTTAGTCAAATCATCGCAAGTAATGATAGTTTAAACTATTTAGATCAACTTTAAAATCCTTCTAGATAGTTTCTATACACTATTTTTCAAGTGATTGGGACTATACTCCATCAACCATATTTTATATACCAACATGTCGTAGTTTAGTCTCCAAGTATTAAATTGATCTAACCTAAAAAAAAAAAAAACTAAACTATAGTCCTTTTTTTTTTTTAAAGAAATGTTGGTTTATCTTATTTTATTATTTTTAAAAAAGGTATGGTAACGGTCATGAGTGGTGCTAGAAGTCTTATTTGGACGGTGAAGACTGGAATTTAAAATGAAAGAATAGATGTTTACCGTTCGAGCAATTTTTTCCTGTTCTTTTGGATTATATTCAAATATGTTATGCAAAATTTTAATCCGTTTGGTGTTAATATCCTAAATGTTTGTGTGTCTGAGAGTGTATTTTACTTTATAATAACGACAATAAATTTAGCATAGTATTATATGGAGAGTCTAGAAAAAGTAGAATATTTATATATATATATATATATATAAAAATTTTATCTCTTGTCTTTATGAGTATTTTACTCTCTTTGAATTAATTTTTATTGTGGAAAAATGTATCCTCAATAATTATAATTAGACATACCGAAGTATTTAAGAGTGTGGTTGTATTGTGTCATTTCTTTAAATTATTTTCACTGTTAGTTAATTTTGTAATATCGTATTGTTCAAATAGTTGTTATGTAATTTTATGTAAGGATTAATTTGATGTGATTAGGTATTTTTGTTTTAAATCATTTATATCCTACTTTTTTCCCCTTATAATTAATAACTCTGCCGGCTGCCCTACTGTGTTAAGTTTCGAACAATCTATCGCCACGATTAAAAAATTATACTAAACAAACACCTTGATGTTTAATCCAAATAATATATTACGATAATTATAAATTCAGGATTTTAAATTTATACGTTCTAGATTTAATTAGGACATAAAAGTGGATTTTTTTTTTCAAACATGTGTTCTTTGCTTTGATGCATGCCAGATAATTGGAATTTGTACTTTCAAAATTCACTGTTGAAAAATCATACTGATTGAAATATTTTCCACAATTCAAACACCAAAAGTATAAATATTGGGACAAAAAAAAAGGTGCACTATACAAATCTACCATGATTAACAAATCTTTTATTTCACATATGGACAATCATACTTTTTAATTTTGAAACTTTAAAATATTCTTTGTAGGGACATTTTGCCAATATTAATTATTATTTTAAAAATAACCAGTTTACATGTTTGTTTTTAGATAAATATTATTAAGCTAAATTATTTTATATCCATAAATCTGTTCAATTCCCCACGTTTGTGTCATACAAAAATAATTTTAAGATGATCTCACTTTGTAATTAAAAATTATAAAAACTGAGTTTAGATTATTATGAATTTCTTATTGTGAATCTGAAATAATTAGATGTCAAAATAAGTACTCTTAAAAACGGATCGAAGTTAACTTTCGTAGAGAGTATTTTATCCTTTAAATTAGATTTTTGTAGCGAGATTTAAGATTAGTTGGTTCCTAAAGTAAATTCCTGAATGGCTGAAAATAGATTCGTGTTTGATATATAGCGCTTTGCCCTCCAAATGAAATTTTTTTGATACGATTTCAGATTAATCGATGAACCCTACATAAAAGCGGTCGAATGGGTACCCTACAAATAGCGTTGTAAATAGTAGATGGTGTTTTACTTTCACGTAAGACTTTTTAGTACAAATTTAAATTTATTGGATCTCAAACCAAGTATCAAATGAGTTTTTTTTTTAAAATTTTATGATATATATATAAAAAAGTATAACAATTTTTGATTGGTTCATTTTTTGTACAATTATAATTTATAGGTATGTTTTAAGTTGACTTTCAATAAATGCTAGTTGTAATATATGATGGAATGCACTATATGATCTGTTTTTCATCTTGACTAGTTCATATAAAAAAAACAAAAATAATAAAAGATCAATAAATAGGACATTGAAAATCAAACATTTTAAGTCAAAAATGGAAGCTTGATTTGTTTGACTGAAATTGTCTAGATAACTTAAAACACTAAATTTATATTTGATTTGCAGATAAGATAGGTACTTCATTTTATTGAAAAATTATATTATTTATATAAAAGTTAAAAAATATATAGAAGTCAATTTTTTTTTTTATATATATATATATATTAAATCTTAAATATTCTTAATGAAATTTCTGATTTCGCCACGACAGATAAGGTTATATAAAAGGAAAGAAGAAATAATGGAGGTGAGTGATTAAGATTACTTTCATTATTTTTATATGTGGTTAAGATTACTTTTAGAATTGAAAATGATTAGCATATTCGCACACCAAGCTATATCCTCACAAATCAATTCGCTCGCTTCGATCTTCGCCTCGATTCATCGCCATTAGAGCAAAATTCATTTGTATTAATTAGTGATAGGTCAACTAAATTTTCAATTTTTTTTAACAAAACGTCACTTAACCGGATATTATATTTTTAAACTGAATTGTAATTAAATATTTTTTTTTTCAAATTTTATTTCCATTTTGTAAAGATAAAAAGAGATAATTTTCAATGTCGTTTATTTTATATTTACAAAATAGACTAGTAACGTCACAAAATGGTGAAAAACATGTTCCATCTTTAATGAAGAAAAAAATAAACAAGTAGAAAAACATATATTCGAATAAAAACAAAGTAACGGTGGGTCAAGCCGAAATTAATTACTTTTAGATTTTCATTCATATATACCAAACTTCTAATTTAATTTTATATTATTCACATGATGAAACGATTTATACATGTAAAGCAAAGTGGGGGTGGGGGGGCAAAAGTGCATGAATATGGAAATTAAAGTTTGGGGTGAATCTAGAAGGTTGATTATGAATTTATATGAATTTAATATATACATTTATTAATATATTTTATTTATAAATATTTAATTATAAATTTAGTTTGTTATTATTATAATATTAATTTGAAGTCTCTATATAAATTTTTAAATTTTGGATTTATCTCTCACTAAAATGGTCTTCAAATATTATCATGATAATGTGATAAGTATCTTTTTTTTTTAACCAGGGTCTTGGGTTCAATTTGAGTCCCGAGAATATAATTATTTTCGATAGTGCGCTTCACTTCATATCTAAAGTGAATCAATATTTAAAAGTGATGAAGTCACAAAAAAGCTCCGAGAATGTAGTTAGCACTTTCACTTTCAATGTGAATCTAATTTAATAGTAATAGAGTCACAAAAATATCAAAAAAATCTTGAATAAGGGGGACTGAATCGATTACTAATCCTTTCAGTTTGAATTTGAATTAATCAATCTAATACGAAAATTAGCCCAGGTGGATAACAAAATAAATAATCTAATTAAAGTTAATTCAAATTAAACAATCATACAATGCACTTGGTATATATCAAATGATAAGCAAATTCAATTTATCATTCCAATTTCAAAAAAAAAACATTCCAAAAATAAATCAAACACTCCATTAATTACCTTTGACTTTGGTGTTTTTTTTTTCATGTCGACTATGATTTATCTTCCACGTGGCAAATATTAAAAAGTCAACAAAAATGTTAGATTTTCATATCTATTTTTCAAATTATTTAATCTTTATCGTGGGGATTTAATTAGCCACCACCTCCTTAGTCCTATTCAACCTTTGACCACTAAAACCAAATTTAAAAATTAAAAAAAATACTTCCAACAATAATACTATAGTTTTTTTTAAAAAAATAATTAAATATCATCTAGAATTTTCTTAGTCTTCATTCTTCCTTCTCATTCAAACTTCCATACATTATATTAGCCACTTTATCATACCAAAAAATTGGGGAAAAAAATCATTGAACATATCTTATTTCTCTCTTTTCATTATATATATAGAATTAGGTTCTTGATTTTATTTTTGTAGCTAAAGAAAAAAAAAGTTATATGGAAGAACTAGATATACCACAATATTTTTTATGTCCTATATCATTACAAATTATGAAAGATCCGGTAACGAC
The DNA here is from genome assembly GCF_019186545.1 of Solanum stenotomum. Classification (NCBI taxonomy): domain Eukaryota; kingdom Viridiplantae; phylum Streptophyta; class Magnoliopsida; order Solanales; family Solanaceae; genus Solanum; species Solanum stenotomum. The sequence continues at coordinate 5,633,435 of NC_064292.1, forward strand.
GGTCACCGGGATCACGTACGATCGAGAATGTATCGAAATGTGGTTGTACACGGCGGAGGAAGAGGTGGTGACCGCCACGTGCCCAGTGACAAAGCAATATTTGCCTAAAGACATCGAGTTGTTGACTCCAAATCATATGCTCCGACGATTAATTCAAGCATGGTGCATAGTCAATGCGGAAAATGGCGTTGACCGAATCCCAACGCCAAAGTATCCGATGGATAAATCGAATGTACTTCGATTAATTCGCCAGGTAAATAATAGTAATAATAATAGTAATAGTGATCAACAACTTTGTGTTAATGCTTTGAGGAAAATGGACGATTTAGTTAGTGAAAATGAGAAAAATATAAAGTGCATGGAGGAAGTTGGTGCAATTAAGGCTATTATTGGTTTTATTGTGAGAAGTTACAAATTTAGGAAATTATTAATTCCTGGACTTGAAGAAGCTTTAAGGATTTTTCATTCAATTTGGAATCCATCACATGAAGATCACAAGAATCATGTGAAGGATAATCATGATTTAGTCAAAGCTATTTTATGGATTTTGAAAAACAAAACGAAAAACAACTGTCACGATAATGTCATCAAGACACATGCAATGATGGTCTTGAAGGACGTGATAGAGGTCTCTAGTTCAAATCTTCTATCAGGATTAGACTCAGAATTTTTCCAGGAAATAGTGCACACATTACGAAAAAACAACAAGACTTACATCTCCCAGCAAGCAACCAAAGCGGCCCTACAAGTGCTAATAGGCGTATGTACGTGGGGGCGCAACAAGCTTAAGATCATCGAATCAGGAGCCATATTCGAGCTCATCGAGCTCGAATTAACTAACCCTGAGAAAAGGGTTAGTGAATTAGGGTTTTGTCTATTGGCTAATTTGTGTGTTTTGGCTGATGGGAGGGCAAAATTTCTGGAACATGCAGCTGGAATTGCATTGGTAGCAAAGAGGACATTGAGAATTAGTGCAACTATAGATGATAATGCAATACAAATATTTGGTTTAATTTGTAAATTTTCAGCCACAAAAGAAGTTTTATTGGAGATGTTGAGAGTAGGGGGAGTGTCAAAAATTTGTATGGTAATGCAATCAAATTGTGAAATTCATTTGAAGGAAAAAGCAAGAGAGATATTAAGAGCACATTCACATATTTGGAGTAATTCTCCATGTATACAAATTTTATCTTTTGACAAGACAATAGAATAGAGTTTTTTTTTTCTTTTTTTTTTTTGTATTTTGTATTTTGTATTTTTCCCCTTCTTGTATAATTATAGCAATATACATCATTTTTATGATTGTAAAACAACAATCAAAATTTGTATATATGGATCGTTGGAAATCACAATGATATATGTGAAGCACTAGTTGTTTATCTCATTTTTGAGTGTTTTTTTTTAATTGTATGATATCTACTTTGGAGCTTGATTAATCTGTATTTAGCAGGAGACAATTTTATAATTTGAAGTAAAACACTTTCTACCAATAAAAATATCATTATAATCAAACCTTGATTAAGAATGAAGAGGTATTTAATTACCACCTCAATACCATGTACAATTTAGTAATTTGAGTTTAGAAGAAAAAATAAGGACATGTTTCAAATTTTAATCTTTTGACAAGACAATAAAATAGAGTTTTTTTTTTTTTTTTTTAAATTTTCCCACTTCTTGTATAATTATAACAATATACAAATTTTTTATGATTGTAAAACAATAGAATAAAGTATTTTTGTTTATCACGTGATGTATGGTATCTGTTTTGGAATTGGACTAATTTATATGTCTCTGGAGGTCATTTCATGCATTGGGATAAAATATTCCCTATCAATAAAAATGATATCATAATCGAACATTTAATTAAAAATAAAAGAATATTTAATTACTAATTCGAGTTTAGAAGGAAATATTAAGTACATGTTTCAGAGTAAGTGTCTCATAGATATGATATTGGTGAGAATATCTTCGATAATTGTTTTAAATTTAATAAATAAAATTAATAACATATTATTGTAGAACCTTTTCAATATATCATATGTGATGTACATGAGTGAATATATATAGAGTCTAACTTAAGAGTCCTATAGTTACACAAGTACAGTAACAAAACCAACACAAACTAGGAGATAAGAGACTAATCCTAGTTGGACTATAAACGCTGCATCATCTGTCTTCATTCCCCTTCAAGTTGAGTAGGGTGCTGAACTACTGTCAACTTGTTCTTTAAATCAAGGAAACGAGACTTTGACAAGGGCTTGGTGAGCACATTAGCAACTTGATCATGAGTACTCACATATCGAACTGAAAGTGACTTAGCACGAACCTTATCGCGAACAAAATGAAAATCAATTTCCATATGTTTGGTACGAGAGTGGAAAATGGGATTAGCTGTCAAGTAGGTAGCACTAAGGTTATCACACCAAATGATAGGAACAGTAGATGTAAAGCAACCTATCTCCCAAAGAAGGAATTCAACCCAGGTAATTTCAGATGTAGCTGCTGCTAATGCCCGATACTCAGCCTCAGTGCTGGACCTAGAGACAGCTCGTTGCTTACGTGAAGACCACGAGATCAGGTTATCACCGAGAAAAATAGCAAAACTAGTGGTGGATTTTTTATCATCCACATCTCCCCCCCAATCCGAATCAGAATATCCGTGAAGCAAGTTATTTGAAGTACGTTTAAAGAACAGTCAATAGGAAGCAGTAGCTTTTATATAACCTAAAATACGTTTCACAGCTATCCAGTGAACATCCAAGGGACAATTCATGAATTGGGATACTTTGTTCACAGCATAAGCAATGTCTGGTCGAGTGAATGTGAGGTACTGAAGTGCCCCAACGATGCTGCGATATAAAGTAGGATCATTGAAAGGAACACCAGAAGTAGAGGATAACTTCGACGCAGGTTGCATGGGTGAGCAAACAGGACTACAAGCAGCCATATGTACTCGATTAAGAAGGTTCTCAACATATTTACGTTGAGACAAAAACAATCCCTCACTGGTCCAGGTTGCTGCAATGCCCAGAAAATAAGAAAGAGTGCTAAGGTCACGAACAACAAACTGGGCATGAAGTTGTGTAACGAGTGACTTAATTCGAGCAGAGTTATTACCCATTAACAATATATCATCGACATACACCAAACAAAACAACTTATCAGTAGCAGTGGATATGTAGAATAAAGAGCTATCAGTCTTGGAACCCAAGAAGCCAAGAGAGAAAAACGCATCAGTTAATCGTTTGTTCCACATACGAGGTACTTGTTTCAGATCGTAAAGAGAGCGTTTCAGTAGACAACTATGATCAAAACGAGATGGATCAACGAATTCAGGAGGTTGCGACATATAAACAACCTCATCTAAATGCTCATGGAGAAATGCATTTGAAATCAGGATCTGTTTGAAATAGAACAAAAAATGGGGATTGACGTTGTAGCCGAGGTGTAGGTAGTCTATTAATAGTATACACGGCTGTTTCAAAAGCATTAGTCCAAAAACGAGAAGGAACATTAGCATGATGCAATAGTGCTCTCCCTGTTTCAACAATATGCCTATGTTTTCATTCCGCACAATCATTTTGTTCGGGAGTATAGGGACAGGAGGATCTTTGTGTAATCCCATTATCACGTAAATATTGTGTCAAGGCTTGAAACTCACCTCCCCAATCAGCTTGAAAAGATTTAATAGATCGTCCAAAATACTTTTCAACAATAGTACGAAATTGGATAAATATAGAAAGAACTTCAGACTTAAAGCGAAGAAAAAGTGTAATTACTAAAATGATCAAAAAAGATGACATAATATTAATAACCATCATTAGAAACAACCGGGGCAGGGCCCCACACATCTGAACAAATTAAATCAAGAGGGCCAGATGCCTTAAAAGTAGACTCGCTAAACGGGACTTTATGACTCTTACTAATAGCACAAGCAGTGCATAAACTAGATAATTTACTAGACGTGAAAACAACAACCGGTAACGCTTGACGAACTATAGGATAGGATGCATGCACCAAACGAGCATGCCAAACACCAAGAGAAGCAGCAAAGGAAGCTGGTGAGAGTAATTTCGTCACCGGAAGAGAATAGAGTCCATCAGTACTCGGGCCGGTGTGTAGTATCCCCTTCGTTTCCAAGTCTTTAATCAAAAAATGATCAAGAAAAAATTCAACAGAAACATTATTAGACTTGGCAAAAGAACTAATAGAGACCAAATTCTGAGTAGCGGTAGGAATATGTAGAATATTATCAAGTTTAAAATTTTTATCAGAAGTACTAATGAAACTTTTACCTATGTGAGATATGGGTAATTTAGAATCATTACCTAGAGTGACTTCTTCAGGACCTTGATATTCAGAATGAATAGCAAGATTATTAAGATTAGAGGTAAGATGATGCGTGGTACCACTATCCATCAACCAATTCTGTGTAGGTGAGGTTTGGGTTCTAGCCAAATGTGAGGCAGGGCGGCTGGATATTCTGGTTCCATTAGGAGTTTTTGGTGAGGGACAGACTCGTGCAATGTGCCCTTAGCCTTCACAGTTGTGACAAACAATTTGTGACATGTCTGAAGGTATTGGATTAGAGGGTTGGTGGGAAGCACGATTTTGAGTCGACTGAGAGAATCATTGATTCTGATAGCGTCCACGACCTCGATTACCTCTTCCTACTCTCCCACGACCACGATGTGGAGTGAATGAACTCTGGGTAAACTGTGTCGTATGTGCAATAACAGTAAGAGTTTTATCTCATTTTAATTGACGTTCTTCATTCAACAACATTCCATATAAAGCGTCAAAAGAAATCTCCTCTTGACGTGATTCAAGTGATCTTGTGAAAGGACGATAAGTTGGTCCTAATCCAGCAAGAACAAATTCGACTAAATCATCATTGGAAATTGGGTGCTGCAAGGCCGCCAACCTGTCCGAAATTCCCTTCGCCTTTATTATATATGACTCAATACTTGCATTCTCTCTCTATAAATTATGCAACTGAGATTTTAACTCACGAATTTGTGGCTTTGAACCAGAAGCATAAGCAGTCACAAGTTTAGTCCACGCTTTTCGAGCAGTTTCAGCACCAGCTAGTTGAGGTAATATACCTTCAGAGACTTAAGCAACGATCCAACTTAGGACAAGTTGATCTTCTCTCACCCAAGAATTATAGGCAGGGTTGGGTTCATTATTATCCAGAAGTCGTTCTGAAATTACCTCATTACCTTCAATATGATAATCAAGACCACAACCCCTAACCATAGGGAGAAATTGTGTCTTCCACAACAAAAAATTGGAGGATGTAAGTTTAATAGGCAGTTGATGGGCAAGGTTGGAAGAAGGAAAAACAGTAACAAAGGAATTATGTGTAGTGGATGATGTTCCAGATGTAGTAGAAGTAGAGTCGCCTGCCATTGCCGTCGTTGCGTTGCGTTGTGTTTTTTTTTTTTTTGGTTGTTTAAACCTCTTAGGGCTTTGATACCACGTAGAACCTTTTCAATATATCATATGTGATGTACATGAGTGAATATATATAGAGTCTAACTTAAGAGTCTTATAGTTACACAAGTACAGTAACAAAATCAACACAAACTAGGAGATAAGAGACTAATCCTAGTTGGACTATAAACGTTGCATCATCTGTCTTCAATTATTTCTTCCGTCTCATAATAAGTATAATATAAAAATTTGTCAAAAAGCTTCAACTTAAAATTCAAGATAAATTTTTATTCGTTCTTAATTTTCAACTATACCCTTATATCCATCTTTTTAATACTATTATGTTCTCAAAAAAATATTTATTAAATATAAATAATTTAGTTAATTATCATTTATTAATTTCATAATAGACATGATTTTTGCTAAAATAACACTTATCTTAAGATAAAAGTTTTTATATTTGCAGTTTGCACCCTATACTTTGCTAAAATACCAAATCAGTCCACTTCGATTTGTAGTTGTCATCTTCTTCCTTAACGATCTTTTTGCTTCTTTTCTGCAAATATATCTAACTATTAACCCTTCAATTCTCAGCAAGAGAGGTCAACGAACAACATATTTAGTGGGTTTTCAATAAGCTCAAGATTTTATTGCTCGAGTTTTATCCATGGCGGATACTGGAAAAGGAACAATTCTTCAATTTGCACCTTTCCAGAGTTTTGTAGATGAAGGGTTTTGGCATAAATTATCTTCTTTAAAGCTTAATAAATTGCGTCTTGATGAATCCCCAATTCCAATTACTGGTATAATACTAAACCCCTTTTACTTCTTTTTTGGTTTCTTACAAAAAAAATGAAAAAAATCATTGGCTATTTGTTTTAGTTACTGTAAATTAGATAGCTTTTGTGATTTTGTTGAATTGTGTTTGATATTTATAAGTTACCCTTTTTGTTAAAATCGATAATTTGTGTTTATTTTATTGTGATTGTTCACTGTATTGAGCTCTTTTTTTTTGCAGTTTTTTGGGGATTACTGGATTGTTCTTGCTATTTATAAGATACCCTTTTGTTCGGATTCAACAATGTAGATCTTTGTTTATGATTTTCCATTACTTTTTAGTGTTTACCCCTTTTCTTAGAATCAATCAATAAGTGCTTATGCTTTCAGTTTATCTCGTCGTGATTTTCATTGTTTTGAGCTTATTCTTCTTCTTTTTCCCTCTTTTTTGGATTAGTGAGCTATTACCCTTTTTAGATATAAAAATTGAATCTTTTTGGGGTTTATTTCACAGTCTTTGTTTGGGGTGAGATTTAGAGTTTTTGAATGTTATCTAGTAGTATACATTTGTCTTATTTATTGTTTTGGTATGATGATGACGTGAGTTGAGGTTAAACGGGGAAGGATGGTCAGTGAGGACTCATATAGGCCGTTCCCAACTCATTTGGGATTGAGGTGTAGTAGTTGTTGGGACTGAAATTGTAGCTTTTTGGGGTTTATATCGGAATAGAGTTACTGAATTTTATCTGATTTTATGAACGATTGCCTTTTTTGATGGAATTGAAATTGTAGCCTTTGGGGTTTAGTGTTTGTTTCTGCTGGATTGAATTGTTTTTGTGCAGGCTTTTATGCACCTTGCTCGCATCCTCAAGTATCAAATCACTTGACTCTCCTGGCTGAATCTTTGCCTGCTGATTCCGATGATGAACCATCGTCTCTTCTAGCTAGTCAGGGGAATAGAAATAGGTGTCCTGTTCCTGGCGTTCTTCTCAACACAAACACGTTAGAAAGTTACTATGCGCTTGATAAGCAGAGCCTGCTTAAGGCAGAAGCCAAGAAGGTATAGTAAACCATTTTTTTCTCAAAAAATTGCAACTTATATGTTGAGCCATATCACACTTGGGATAGGTTAATATTTGGCCATAGAGTAAGAGAAAAACAATAGCACATCTTGTCTTCTTCTATTTCATAAAGAAGTTATAGCTATGAGCCTATTGCATAAAAGATCTTTTGCATTATGTTATTGTGTAGCTTAATAGTATGTATCATGCATGGGAAGAAGTTGAACTTTGGTGTCATCTCACCGTCATAGTTATGTATTGTTATTGCAAATCAGATATGGGATGACATTTACTCAGGCAAAGTTGAGGAGGACAGTTCTGTGCTCTTAAGATTCCTAGTTATATCATTTGCAGACTTGAAAAAGTGGAGCTTTCATTATTGGTTTGCGTTCCCTGCTTTGGTGCTTGATCCTCCTGCAACTCTAGTTAATTTGAAACCAGCTTCCCAGTGCTTCACTTCCGAAGAGGTTCTTTTCTCTTGAATGATCCGTTAATTCATTCATTCACAATTTAGATGTAATTATCTCAAATTGGTTGTAATGGTGAACAGGCTGAATCTGTGTCTAGTGCTTGTAATGAGTGGCGCAGCAAGAGCTCCACGGCAGGTAAAAAGTTGACTATCATATAATCCTTAAAGGTGACAAGTTTTGACATTTCTTTTTCCGGGACCTGAAGCATTTGTTGAATGCAGATATACCTTTCTTTTTGGTGTCTATTGGTTCAAATTCAATTGCTACTCTCAGGCATCTAAGGGAGTTGGAAACCTGCCAAAATAATGGTCAAAAGGTTTTTCTGTTTGCTCTTGATGTTGTTTGGAATCTTAACTAGTATAAAGGCTGTATAGTTTCCGTGTAATCTCTTCATATGTGTGATATTTATGTTACAGGAGTGTCTTTGACATAATTTCACTGTTTACGATTAGCAGGTTCTTTTTGGTTTTTATGACCCTTGTCATCTTCCGAATAATCCTGGATGGCCACTACGCAATTATCTTGCCTATATCTGTTCAAGGTGGGGCCTTGGAAAGATTCACTTTTTCTGCTACCGCGAGAACCGTGGTTTTGCAGATCTGGGATTGTCCCTTGTTGGAGAAGCTGAAATATCTCTTTCACAAGGTAGATCTATTGGTAATAGGTTTTGGTTTCCGATTTATGCTTTCCTTTATAAATGGTGAAAGTCATATCTTCTAGGTTTTGGTTTCCGATTTATGCTTCCTTTATAAATGGTGAAAGTCATATCTTCTACATCGCCCTAATGAATTTGTTTAGGAGGAAGGAGTCATCAGAACATGCCCAATGCTGTGGGATGGGAACTAAATAAAGGGAAGAAGGGTTTGAGATGCATCAGCCTCGCTAAAACTATGGATCCGACGAGGTATGCATAAACATCTACTGCTGTATTCTATGAATAATTTAATGGTCATTATAGGAATCACTGTCATGTTTTACCAGGTTAGCTGTATCAGCTGCTGATTTGAACTTGAAACTAATGAGATGGCGCACATTGCCGTCATTGAATCTAGAAAGGTTGGCTTCCACGAGATGTCTCCTTCTGGGAGCAGGTACCCTTGGATGCCAAGTTGCTCGAATGCTTATGGTAAGTGCTCAAGAAAATGGGAAAAAAATAGAAGCAATAATTGTGTAAAAACATTTGAAAGTGCTTATCAGACTTTTTAAATTTTGTAGGCATGGGGTGTCCGAAAAATTACATTGGTTGACAGTGGTAAGGTCTCAATGTCTAATCCAATAAGGCAGTCTCTTTATGCGCTTGATGACTGTTTAAATGGTGGCAAATTTAAGGCCGTTGCAGCAGTTGAAAGTCTCAAGCGAATATTTCCAGCAGTGGTATTGATCCATTATTGAGACCTCAAAGAATCAAAATAAAATAATTTAAGATATAGAGAAAAGATGAATTCATTTGCTGATGCACCTTAATTTCTTGGCAGGAAGCAGAAGGTGTTGTGATGGCTATTCCGATGCCTGGACATCCAGTGTCTAGCCAAGAAGAAAGTAGTGTACTTCAGGACTGCAGAGATTTGAGTGATTTGATCAACTCACATGATGCAATCTTTCTATTAACTGATACACGGGAAAGTCGGTGGCTTCCTAGTCTACTTTGTGCTAGTGCTAACAAGGTTTTACTCGTTTACTTTCTCTTGTGAATTTTCCTTTGAAATTTTGTTTACTTTTCCGAAACTAGTATGTTGCATGTGATGTTGAATTCACTAGAGTCAGCTGAATTCTTCCTGATTATTACACGTCTTTTGTTTCTCTCTGCAGATCGCTATTACTGCAGCCTTAGGCTTCGATAGCTTTCTAGTGATGCGTCATGGAGCAGGCCCTTTGGATGCTCTACGAAACTCACAAGCTGAAACTTCGAGTAATGTCTCTGCCAGTATGGAGAATCTCTCCCTTTCGAATCAAAATGAGTCAGTGCGATTGGGATGTTACTTCTGCAATGATGTGGTTGCACCAATTGATGTAAGATTCTTGTGAAAGTGATAGTAATTGTTCGATTTCAATATCTGCATATATGAATCGTTTTTGTTCTGTGTGCAGTCAACGGCTAACCGTACCCTGGACCAACAATGTACAGTTACTCGTCCCGGGCTGGCTCCTATTGCATCAGCCCTTGCTGTTGAACTTTTGGTTGGAGTCTTGCATCATCCTTCTGGGTAAATCCTTAACTATTTTGTGATATACATGCAAATTATGTTGTATCCCGACATTTTAAGCATTTCTTATTTAACTACGTTTGCAGAATATGTGCCAAAGCTGAGTTTGCAAACTCTAATGATAACGGCAGCACTGAACAACCTCTTGGCATTCTACCTCATCAGATTCGGGGCTCCATCTCTCAGTTTTCTCATATGACACTTGTCGGTCATGCTTCAACTTGTTGCACTGCTTGTTGTAGCACTGTAAGTTAAAATGTTTTAAGGCAATTCCATCCTGAACTATTATTATACTATACAATTTGACGTCATTTTCTTGCCTGCCCCTCTGCTTAACCCGTAACCTCCGCCTATATTATCAATATGAAATCGTTCCATAAGATCTTAGTTATTTTGTTGAAACTTTGTATATTGATATGATGTTTTTCCACCTTATTTATGAGAACCTAGAAATTCAGTTTCCTGTATTAGTGTGATTTAGAAATTCGTGTGACAATGTTCATTAAAAATTCAGATCCAGTTTGAGTCATGTGACCATTCATTCATCTATGGTCCTTGCACTACACAATGTAACATCTTTAACTAACTTCGATTAGATTATGCCTAAGCATTAAAAAAGAGAACACTTAGATTAAGTAATGCCCAACTATGTTGGCGTTTGACTTTGGAGCAACACAAAGTTGTTTCTAGGTGACCTATAAGTCAAGGGTTTGATTCGTGGAATTAGCCACTGATACTTCAATAGGCTGCCTGCACTACACCTCCTTGAGGGTGCAAACCTCCCCCAGAGTCCAGACCCTGCGTGAACTGGGATGTTTCGTGCATCCAACTGCCCTTTTTATGTTGTCGTTGGACTCTTAAAAAGGAGAACTATTTCTTGGGTTATGAAACTGTCCATCTTAAAGGCAAGTAAAATTCTACGACATGAACTGTTTTTCCAGCTAATTTTACAAACTTGACTATCCGAAAGCATCATAACTTGACTAATACACATGAAATTCTTTATATGCTCAGGTTGTATCAGAATATCGAACGAAAGGGATGGACTTCATACTTCAAGCTATCAGTCATCCTACATATCTGGAGGATCTAACTGGACTAACAGAACTCATGAAGTCAGCAGGATCTTACACGCTGGACTGGGATAACGATAGTGAAAATGATGATAACGACGATGATGATGATTGTGTTACTGTAACATAACTTACATTCATTCTTTTGCAATCAATTTGATTGTTTGTGTTTCACCTGACCGGATTTTCATTGCCGTATGACAAGTTTACAACTACAGTGATTAGGTACCACAATGTTCTGTTATAAAATATGGCATTCTGTTGTAGTTTTTCTAAGTACTAACAAGTCTGGTGTTTTGGTTATCGCATTATTTTGTTGTTGCTACTGTCTTCTTTCTCTAGTGCTTGTTTTTATCTCTTTTCTTCTGTATCTTCTTTGATTTGCGTTACCTGAGCCAGGTTTTTTCGGAAATAGTCTCTCTATTTTCGGGAAGTAGGGATATTAGAAAATACCCTACATGTATGTATTGTGTATATCTTGGAAAATACCTTACATATTGCATTCATTTGCAATATAATTCAATTTTCCCTTACCTACTTCTGCACTTTATTATTATTGTTAGTATTATTATTCTACAACCAACTACATCAGTGTCAGTATGGCAACTGTATGAATAGTTTGTTTCTTGAATTAAAGAATTTTTTTTCTATTTAACATTATATATATTTGGTCAATAATGACCACCAATGATATTACTATTTTTTTCTCTCTCAATAAAATACCTTTTCATTCAAAAATACAAGGAGAATACAACTTGTGAATTCGAATAAAAGAGGGGATTGTGATAGATCGACAATAACTCATTTGTTTAGTAAAAGGCTACTTTTAGTAGAAGTGGTAAAATTATATCAAATATTTCGACTGAAATAACTATGTACATTATTTCTCTATTCACTCGTGATCTGATGTTATATATATATATATATGTAACTTGTGTCTATTATCCCCCAAAGCGTCTATTATTTCTTTTCTTTTATTATTATTATTATTATTAAATAATATAATAACTTGTGTACATAACAACATTGAATTTGAAATAGACGTAATGCAATTTGTTTAAGACTTTTCATGTTCACACTTTAGAGTACTATTAACTAAGGTTTTGACTTTATTAATTTGTTAAAGGATTTATTTTTTATTTATATATCAAAGTCTTTTATGAAAACGAAATCACTCAATTATCAAAAGAAATATTGACCAAGCAACAATGTCTTTTGCCATCCGAGACGGATTTAACCTTTTGGCTATGGATTCATCTAAATATGAAATATAAATATTAAGAATCTTAAAAATAGAACTCATCAAATTTAAATCTTGAATCCATATATATATATGTTCTTCATTCTCTGAAAGTAGGAGCGTCAAATTGGCGAGCCAAGCTATTTTGAGACGGATTAAAATGTGTCAAAGCAATAAACAAGTTGAGTCATAATCTGCTTATTATTATTGATGAGTCATATTTTCATGGGCTATAAAATAACATTTACTAATCACTTTTTGATTCCCAAGTCTTTAATAAAAATAACTATCACCCTTTAATTCTCAACTTTGTGGAAGCTAAAACTTCAAGATAGTGATTTTTTTTTAATTATTATAAATGTAAAAAATGATTTATTTATTTATTCGATTTTTGCACCCTGTCTCATATATGTTTCCTCAATTATTATATTAAAATTGTGTACCCGTAATGTATTGGGTAGGTGTGTAAGCTTTGGACAGATCAAATACAGCTCAAAGACAGACAAGTATTTTTTAGAATCATATTTTATTGTTCGACTTGACACGTCTCTTAAGAAAATTTTAATTAAAAATATATTTTGAAATTTTAAATTTATGTAGTTATTTAGTATTAAAGATAGTATAGAAAAACAAAATAGGACAAATAAAAATGAAACATCTAATTATAGTATAGTCGTCAGGTAAAATAGAAAAAAGGAAGTATATGATTTCGGCCTAATTCAATAACTTTTGATATGTGCTAAGAAAACCACACAAAATATACATGAATATAAAAATCCAAGCTCAGACATTAGTACTTGAGATCTTTATTCAATGATTCTGAATCTATAAAGTTTAAATCATGAATATCCTGATACTAAATACTTGTAAGAAGGCCAAGAAAATAACTACATAAATTAGTTTTTTTTGTTTATTCATATGCTTGTTTGCTTCATCACACTAAATATATTTATCCCTAGATAAAATCCGAATGCACTATATATGTACATGAAAAGGAAAAAAGAAAAACTCTCAAACTACCAAAATAACAAGAAATCAGTTACAAACTTCGTCGTTGCTAATCAAAAATAGTTCGTAGCTAATAAGATTTTTTTTTTCATGATAACCCTATTTTGGATTTTTGTTGTTTAACGACAGAAGTTGTCCGTCTCTATTTTTTATCAAGGATAAGAAGAAAGTAAATGAGGAGGTATACAAGAAGAATCCCTCCAAACCCTAGAATGTAACCTTAGAATTTCCTTAGTTTTCTCTTTAGTCTTTGGACTAACATCCACTTGAAGAACCAAACACAACTTTGACACAACTCCCACTTGCAACATCTCTTGAAGAACTTTAGTACTATAACAAGTTGCTAAGAATTTTGAAATTGTAAAAAGAATCCTCACTCCCCTATCACTTGCCAAATGTGAAACCCTAAGAATTTTCTTAGAAACAATGGCTATTCCTCCACTATGTCTCAACAACTCCGACCTCCCATCAGCACAGGTACACAGATGATCCAGAGCCGTTAGTATCAATTCGCAAATCCTTCTTTCATTTGTATCAAGAAGAAGTTCAATTAGGGCAAACACAGCTCCATTTTCAACTGCTTTTACTTTATTTCTTCCCCATGGACATAACTCAACTAGGAGCTTAAGTGCTACTTTTGTTGCTTGTTGAGAGATTTTGTCATTTAATATACAAACTATACCCTTGATATACACTGGTTGTATACCAATTAATTGAGCTGGATCAGCCACATTTAGGGTTGATCTCAATAGGTTTATCGCGTTGGTACGCGATTGAACATGACCATTATTCAAGAATTGAAGTAAAGAATCCAAGAAATGCTTATCATTTTGCGAGTTGATTAACTTTTTCAACTCAGTATCAGAAGGGTTTAGATGAAAAAGAATATTCAAAGCCTCAGCGCTCGCCTCTGATACCTCTGATTCTTCTTTTTTCTTCATCATAATCGAGGTCAAGAAATCAACTACCCCAGCTGACTCTAGACACATTTTATTACTCTCACTTACACGTGCTATTGATTTGATCCTCCTAAGGCAATTAAACTCCATATTCGGATATTTTTGTGCTTCGTTCAATATTCTCACAACGTGAGCTTTTTGAACCTGAGGCTTCGGGGTTGGCATCCTTTGAATACCATTTGAAGAATTCAACATGCACCACGATTGGATCAAACGTCGTAGATTATGATTTGGAGTAAGATCTTTGAATTTTAGGTCTTGATTTGTGACAGGACAAGTTGTGTGTTTGCATGAGAATAACCATTTTTCTATATTTTGTCTATCATATGTTATTCCAGTTGATATCGTAACTGGATCCCTCATAACTTCCATTGAGATTGGACATAGAAAATAAGAAGGAATATCAATTTCCTCCATATTTTCCACTATACAATATGAAAAATTTGAAGGAAAAAAAGAAGAAGAAAGGATCTGTATATATTGAAGATGGAAATGAAATTATTGGTTTATATATATATATATATATAATATGTGTGTGAATGTGAAGAAGTATATAGTAATTAATAAGGGACCATGTTTAGATGCAAGTTGATTATTAAATTATGAGAAAGTCAACAAAAGAAAATTCATAAGAGAGAGAGACAAGGAGAAAGGGGCTCTTAATAGACTTTTTCAATATTTTAGAAAAATAAAATTGAATTATATAATATATTTTTCAGCCTTTTTGGTCAACAAAGATAAAATTATGTTAAACACAACGTATACATTTTCTTCTATTCAATTCGTAAGTGATCGTATCGAAAAGAATGTGTAATAATTATTTTTTAATATTTTTTTTCATTCGATGTCCAGAGTTCATATTAGAGCTTTGACTAAATTCATATCGCGTACTACAGGGCTTACTAAGGGATGACGCTCCCAACAAGATTTCTTCATACCCTAAGCTCGAACATGATACCTCTGAACTAATTTTTAACTTTATTTCAATTTATATGACAGTTCTTTTAATTTTTTTATAATTATTTGATGTTTCTCATTTCTCAAAATAAAAATCTTGAACGAGGCCTCGATATGATTCAAATTCCACCTATATTTATTTTTTAGATTTACATCAAGTATTTTTCTCTTTTATTATTCGTTGATAGATCTAACACTGATCGACACAATATTATTAGCCTTTCACTCTTTATAAATAATCTAGGACAATGATAATGGTCATAAAATGCCAATTTAGCCTTTCCTCATGAGAGTTTAGTATCGCAATAGTAAATTCGATCAAAGTTGGAATATTTTTCAGACTGTTATCCCACATAGTTATAGAACGAAAAATGAAGGCTTATAATTGTCTTTTCTACGACATAAAATAAAATTAAAACGATACAGAAAACGCCTTGAACTTATAAAATTATTTTTTATGGCATTGAATAGCACATAGGGGGGGACGTCGGTGTTGCGTTGTGTAGATAATGTCCACATTTTGGCCTTTTAGAACAATCTTTAATTTATTGTACCAAATTAATAATTTACAATATACTTTGTAAAAAAGTACATTTTTTAATATATTTTTCTTTTAATGTAACATCGTGAACACATGCTGGATACAGACAGAAATCAATGTGCCAATGTGGGGTTCTTCCGTATTTTAAGGTTAAAAAAATATTTACGTGCCGATGGTTTGATAGTTAGTTAGAATTATTTATATATTAATAATATAGTTATTAGTTATATACGTATATTTAGTTTTGGCGATAAATCTCCTTCTGTCCCTCTAGTTCCACCTGGGATTGGGGTCGCTAGAATGAGGGTATGTACATAAGTACTAAGACACCCATTCACATTGAACAAGAATGAATGAGTAAGAGGACGCTCATAAAATTAAGATGTAAAAAGAATTCAAAAGTCTCGTTACAGTTGAAGAATGAGTGTGTTGTTAAGCCATCACAGAAATAAGATAGAAGCACCCACAAAACAAAAAAATAAAACTTTAACTTATGATAACTTTTTCGTAGATGTTTACTTGCATCACATATACAAATTATATTCTCTGAGTCTTGTAACTTAATAACTTTAACTAATTAATTTGTTGAACATTGAGTGGTAAAAATAATTAGAGATTGGTATGATTTAATTCAACTTTTGTTCATTCAGATTTAATTATGATGTGCTATAATTTGAATGTTGTCTATCATTAAATAATTAAACTGTTGATATTGACCTAAAAAAAAACTTATAGATACAACTAGTTCGTGATCAACTAATCATTATACTAAGAAATTCGAATATGTTATATTTGATTGATTCATTTTTTCTAAGATGATTTACTAAATTTATCGAGTTATTTTAAAAGATCAAAACGATCAATTATTAATGAAATCTTCGAGAACCTACCTTATATGTGATTGTTGTGAAAATTTTGATTCCAAATCAAACTATTTCTTCATTCTTCTACTTACCTCATGAAATTGGGCCTCTCTCATAATTGCAAAATTGATATAAAGTTTATTACTTTTTAGGGATAAGGGTCTCAAAAGTATCTCAACTTTGATCGAATTTGTTGTTGCGATACTAAATTTTCATGAGGACCTATTACCTCCATAGACTATTTAATACCGTATTTTAAACATATATATTTGCCTAAGTGGACATAAAAAATTATGCAAAATAATTATAAATAGTAATGTGTCCACGTGAGCACGTATATAAATTAAAATACACTATTAAATAGTTCAGGGGGTAAAAAATACGGTATTAAATAGTCTGGGGGGTAATAGGTCCTTATGAAAGTTTAGTATCGCAACATCAAATCCGACCAAAATTGGGATATTTTTTAGACCCTTATCCCTATTTTTTACCATTCTAAACTATATATAGGTTTCTTGATTTGGTCCATAACAAAGTTAATGGTTCCACCTATCCAAATTAATTTTGATGGTCCAAAGAATTGACATTTATATATAGAGAAAGTTTCCTTCTTAATTCTTTCATTAATTTTTTAAATATTCAATTTCTTGCTTAACTTATTGAAATATTTTATTAAGTAACGGTCAAGTAATTAGTAAAACTTCAAGATTAAGTTTGATGTTTTCCAAAGAATTAATGAGATAAGTAAATTATGTTAGAAGTATTCTCATGGGATATTAATCAAGTCAAAATACAAACCCTAGGTTAGAAATAAATAAATAAAAATTAGCAGCTTGTTTGAAGGGGCACCTTTGATAAACTACTCATTAAACACAAACCCTGAATTGTAAATAAAGTCAAAACGCAATTTCCAGAACTTACATAAATCTCACTAGTTTAGGAACTAATTACTTAGATATACTATAATTTGCAATATTACGTATTTTATCAGATTTTGGTGCCTCCAAATACATGTATCTCAGATACATGAGGTCAAAGTAGGTGCAATTTGTTCTAGATATATTGTATCAAAATGGATTCGCATGTATTTGGGATACATAATAAATCTTGATTGTCTCCCTCATTTCTCTCCCATCTCGCTGGCCAC